>NC_137626.1:949758-982258 GCF_963280865.1 Gymnoscopelus braueri
GACATGAACGATGGGGAAAGGAGGAAAAAGAACAAAACTAGAAAAAGTGCTCCTCTGAGCACAGGTGTCCGCCAGGTCAGGTAGAATCGGCCTCCTGGTGGCGCTATAACAGGCCCATGTGGGGGCATAGGTTGGGAATTGGCATCCAGGGAGTGTGTGTGCACATTTTGGCTGCGATCAAGCCAACAGTGCCGGAGATTAGCTGTTCACGACAGAAGGACGGACGGACAGACGGAGACGACAAACAAAAAAACTAAATAAAGCAAGTGTGTTGGCACTCTGAATAGCAATATAAACAATATTGCACACAATGTACGTTGATGTATGTGTGGACCTCACACACTTGCATTTCGTTGCTTCTTGCTTTTTGATTATTTTGACGTCTTCGTATTCATATGAACACCATCTGCATTCATTTCAATGAATTATATTCATCCCGTGTTGCAAAGCATCTCTTCATTTTCGACGTACAGTAGATCTTGATTTGCAGCCTGATACTCCTGATGTGTGAAACGAAACACTTTTCTTGCACATCAATAGAATACATCTCTAAGGACCATTTAACAGTTGAAAGGCTTTGACAAGTTGATTGAAAGGCACCTTGTGTATTAATTAGCCCATTAAAGCTGGGAACGCATCCATGTCATTTTAGATTTCTTTGGCTATACAAAAAATAGCAGATATACAAGCTCATAATGCTGCAAATCTTTGAATATATATATTGTTTAAAGCAAACATTCTTTTTTCTTCTGGGGGTCCCTGGAACAAAAATGTTGAGATGGGGGGGGGGGGGGGGGGGGCAAAGACATATCATTTGGGGGGGGGGGGGCCTTGACATGAAAAAGTTTGAGAACCACTGATCATAGAAACATGTTTTTTCAGAAAACTGTTAGGATGTAGAAGACATTTGTAGAATGTCCTGGAAGCAAAGATTTGAGTTACAAATGTTCGCTTAAAAAAAGCATATATTTAAGGATTTGCACAAATCTTCACGATTTTACAAAAAATAGCAGATCTACAAGCTCATATGAGCTTGTAGATCTGCTATTTTCTGAAAAATCATACTTTCCCGGCCTTAATGGGTTAGTCAGAGGCATTCTACGCGTCAGTGACGGGAGTGATGACCAGCGGGGCGGAGTTCTTACCCTCATCGTTGAGACACGGACAGAAGTACGGGTGCAGGAGTTCATACTTGAACTTGCACTCCTTGAACGTGTGGAGATGAAGTCTGTTCTCCACGTCGTAGAAGGAGACCAGGCCCAGGTCGTAGTCCACGAACACGCCCACCGTCTCCAGCGTCTTCTTCACGGGGATCTTCACGGGAGGGCTGGCGGCGGCCGTGAACACGTTCTCCTCCCTCAGCGTTACGGACCAGAAGCCGTTCTGGGGGTTCAGCGGTACCTGGTCGCCCCTGTTGACGTTCGCCCTGGCCACTCCCACGTTCCACTTGGTCTTCCCTTTGACCCGAACCTCGTAGTAAAACTTACCGTTGAAGCCTTTTTTCCCCAACACGTTGACGTAGTGGGAGAACCTCTTCGCCACTTTGTCCGTGACGTCCTTCTTGGCGTCTCCGTGGCTCGCCTCTTTCCCGTCCTTGGACAGGACCAGGTTGGGGTGCGCCGTGTCGGGGTCCAGGGTGACTTCCACCGCACTCTCCTGGAGGCTCCTCAGCTCTTTGTTACTCAGTTTCTTCATCTCGTTGTTGAGTGTTATCAAGTTTCTAGGGGGTTTTGTCGGAGGCTTTGTAGGTCTATCTCGAATCTGAGCTCTCTAAGGGGGTCCACCTGTTTTTAATTATAATGGGAGCGCCGCGCTTTTGGACACGCACGTGTTTTGTCGAGACGCCGAACGTCTATCTACTTTTTAGTGTTTTTTTCAACTTGAGCATTTGGAAGTGTTTTTCTTAGGTGAGCTGCACCTGGCGTCTTCAGTTGGGAAGAAATGCTTTGCTGGACACAGACACAGCCTGATGGTTCTGTGTGGGTCTATCTTGCTGTCTCACTCGCTGTCTCACTCTCTGTCTTGTGGTCTGAGTCTACATGACTCACCCCTCATACGTCTAATGCCCTCACACTAGGCGTAATCGGCTTTTAAGCCGAGGCACGTTAAATCTGACGTCATCAAATATGACATCACTCTGTCCCAAATATGACATCACTCTGTCCCAAATATGACATCACTCTGTCCCAAATATGACATCACTTTGTCCCAAATATGACATCACTCTGTCCCAAATATGACTTCACTCTGTCCCAAATATGACGTTCCACAGGGCAGTCAGGATGCTGTCAGTGGTTCCCCTGCAGGACACTGGGGTTCATACCGACCTTCTTCAGTCGCCTAGAAGGTAGAGGTGGTGTCCTAATAGAAAATAACAACGAGCACTCTCAGTATATGATGCAGTTTACAGGTGCACGGCTCACGAAGATTCACAGTAGATAAAGCAATAGCCAGCACTCCGAAGTCCTTCTGGTACTTTTATTTCATATGCAGCACGGACAACACAGCACACACGGACGCGTTTCGGCGTCAAGCCTTCTTCAGCGTGTATGATAATGCAAACATTTGGGGACATTTAAATAGGGGGACAAGGGTGCAACACAGAAATCGGTCCGTCTAAAAACAGGCTAGTTCATAGGCCTCATCACAGTTGTTTATACATCACATGAATCCCTATACCCCTCTTTGATTAGGGGACTCTGATCCATTACATGTAAAATTAGTCAAATACCAGTAGATAATTTTTCAAAAAACACAGTTCATATAAGTACACTCCCTTGACTTTCTGTCATAAACAGGAATGCAGTGATAAATGCAAAATGCAAATTACACGACAAAACAAAACAGAAAACAGTCAGAAAAACAAACAATTAATAATAAGCTTACATTTCTCTGAATGCACAATCACAGACATAAGACTCAACCCCAATTCCAAATTCATGACGTTTATAAAAAGCAGCCCAATAGCAGTTCCTCGTTTAAACCCTTGGGGTGTTCTGTCTGTAGATTGTGTATCCAAAGAGCTTCTCTTTGTAGGAGAAGCCTATCTCTGTTACCACCTCTCTTTAAAGGATGTATTGTCTCAATGCCTTGAAACCTCAAAGAACATACCTCATGTCCTACTGAATTAAAGTGTCTCGCTACCGGGGATTTCTCATCCCTATTTCTAGTATTTGATTTGTGTTCACCAATTCTTATTTTCATTTCTCTCTTTGTTTTGCCTACATAGCAGAGTCCACATGGACATTTCAACAGGTAGACCACATATTTCGTTTTGCATGTAACTCTACTCTTGATATTAATCTTTTTGCCAGTGTGAGGGTGCAGCACTGTGTCACCTTTAATCATAGAGTTACATTGAAGACAACCTGAACATGGAAAATTACCTGTAGGTCGGTCTGACTAAATGTTTAGGAGGTACGTAACAGTCTGCTCTGACCAGTGAGTCTCTTACATTTTGGGCTCGTTTATGTGCAAACATTGGGGGCGTTTTAAACACGTGACCTATAACAGGATCAGTGGATAGAATGTACCAGTATTTTTGTCCTGCCTTCTAGAAGGTAGAGGTGGTGTCCTGCCTTCTAGAAGGTAGAGGTGGTGTCCTGCCTTCTAGAAGGTAGAGGTAGTGTCCTGCCTTCTAGAGGGTAGAGGTGGTGTCCTGCCTTCTAGAAGGTACCCGTTCAGTCTGTGCTGTGTCCCTGAGGTTGATCAGCTCTCTGACATGTTTCTCAAAGCATCTGCTCACTCTGGGTGTGAGTGCTATAGAACCAGCTTCTATAGAACCAACCTCTATAGAACCTATAGAACCAACTTCTATAGAACCTAGAGAACCTATAGAAACAACCTCTATAGAACCTAGAGAACCTATAGAAACAACCTCTAGAGAACCAACTTCATGCACATAAATCACTGTTGCTTTTTGGCACCTTAAGCACTAGACTTTTTTCTCTCCCATAACTGTTGTGTATATGTTGCCGTTGGGACTGTTTGACACCATTGCTTTATATATAATATCTGTGCGTATACTGTACTATACATTGTTTAGATTTATTGCATTGTATAGTATTAGTACTATCTGCTTTGTTTCTGTTTTGTTTTTCGTTTTGCTAACTTGTAGCTGGAACTCAGACGCATGCTAACCACAGCTCTATTTACACAGGCTGCTTCACGCACAGGGGAGACTGGATGCGCTTCACTGGACACACACACACACGCACACGCACACACACACACACACACACACACACACACACACACACAGTTCATCTGAAAACATACAGAAATGCTTCCACTTGTCTTACACATGAAAGAATGCAGGTTTATGAGGACAGAGGTTTCACATCTCGTCTGACTCTGCATGGGATGGGTTGATCATGTATTCAATACACTGTACTTACTGTGTTTCATCAACCCACAGAACTACGACAACACACCTACTGAGCCCCGTGGGTAGGTCAGTGTCTCACCTACTTACACCAATCAATAGTCTGATTAAACCTGATAATGTCCCATTCAGTGCATTGACAACATCCGAAGCCGGTGACACTATCAGAGAAGCCTTCCCTACACTCCAAACCTTCAAAACCGCTCTCAAAACCCATCTCTTCAATACGTCTTTCCCCAGCTAACTCAACCCCCCCCCCCCTTTTCATCATTCCACTGTTTTTATTGTCTCCGCCAGGCCGAAAGGCATGGCGAGAGAGTATGTTTTCGCCCCTGTCCGTCCGTCCGTGTGTCCGTCCGTCCGTCCGTCCGTCCGTGTGTCCTGTCTGTGTGTTAGCACCAAATCTCAGCCACCGTTGGCCCGGTCGCTGCGAAACTGTGCACACACACTCCCTGGATGCCAATTCAGAACCTCTGCCTCAAATTTTTCACATAGGCCTGTCATAGCGCCACCAGGAGGCCGATTTGTGCAAAACCCATTTTTCCCCATTACTCCTACAGTTTTTAACCAAACCTCATGCAAATCAGTACACAGTATCTCTATAGTCATGTGATCAACCCTGATCTGTCCGATTTCCCATATTCCATCCTCATTGGCTAAGGTTACCATCCAAAGTTTGCAGGATTTTTCAGTTTTGAACAAACTGCCTCAAACCATGAACGCAGCTTGCCATTTCCATAAAATTGCACACGCACATTCCCACTAGGCCGAGGAAGAAATGCCACTTGAAAATTTTCACATCAGCCTCATGGTGGCGCTATAACAGGCCGATTTGCATTTTTAACTATAACTGCACCGATCTGCGTGAAACTTTGCACATCTACTCCCTAGAGGCCAAGGAAAAACATCTGCACTGCATTTTTCACATCTGCTTTTTACAGCGCCACCAGGAGGCCGACTTATGTCAAATACATTTTTGGATATTATTCATTCAGATTTTATCCAAACATCACGCACAGCGGTACACAGTATCTCTATAGTCATGTGATCAAGAAGCATCTGTCCGATATTTCATATTCCATCCTGATTGGCTAAGGTTGACTTCATGAATCATGAACGTGGCGCGCGATTTCCGTGAAAATTTGCACGCACATTCCCACTAGGCCGAGGAAGAAATGCCACCCTTTTCACATTGGCCTATTATAGCGCCACCAGGAGGCCACAATGACTTACCTGACCTGGCGGAGACCTGTGCTCCGAGGAGCACTTTTTCTAGTTGATTCTATTCCATAGTCTTAGCCTTTTCTACCCCCCCCCCCCCCACATACATGTAAAGCATCTGCAGGTACTTAAAAAAGCTCTATATACATTTGGGTGTTATTATTATTATTATTATTATTATTATTATTATTATTATTTTATTTTTTATTTTTTATTAATTATTATTATTATTATTATTATTATTATTATCATTATTAGTATTATTAGTATTATTATTCCTATGTGAGTACTTCTTCCAGCTCTGTTGAACTCATGCTGGTTTGGTGAAGTACATTTGCATGTAGAGAGAAACTACCTCAGTGAATGATATGGTTCAACATTTTAATCTCAAATTAGAGTCAGCTCTCGACATAGTGGCTCCTATGAAAACTAAAAAGAAACTTAACTCTAGAGTAACACCCTGGATCGACGAACACATGCGCTCACTCAAGAAAGAATGTCTAAAGCTGAGCGAATTTGGAGAAAAAACAAACTCACTGTCCACCTAGAGATCTTTAAGAAGTCAACAGTGGCCTATAACAAAGCACTGCGCTTGGCAAGGCAGGCATATTTTTCACGCATTATCAATGACAACAAGCAAAATGCCAGAGTCTTATTCTCTACCATTGAACATCTCTTAAACCCCCCCCAGGCTTACAAGGAGTCGCTCCCTGCTTCTAAAGCTAAGTGTGATGAGTTCGCATCCTTTTTTGAAAACAAATTTTCTAGCATTCGAGCTGGTATTATGAATGCTGCTGCTAGCACTGCAAATGCGGCAAATGGTGCATGGTGCAAAAATGTAGATCCCTCCAGAGGAAGCCTAATATCATTCTGCGCAATTAATGAAGAGGAACTCCGTAAAACTATATCACAGATGACATCATCATCTTGCTCACTGGATGTAGTACCCACCCCGTTTCTCAAAGAGGTTTTAGACAGTGTTATTGGAGATATCCTAAGAATTGTAAACAGCTCTCTACTTTCAGGCGTCTTTCCAGACTCACTGAAAACGGCTGTAGTCAGGCCGCTACTCAAGAAACACAACCTTGATCCATTGGTGCTGGGTCATTATAGACCAATCTCAAATCTGCCATTTTTGGGCAAGGTCTTAGAAAAAACTATCTTTCATCAACTGGATGTGTTCCTACAGAACAATAAGGTTCATAACAAATTCCAATCTGGCTTCAGGAAAGGTCATAGTACAGAAACAGCACTTGTAAAAGTAATTAATGATCTTAGGGTGTCCGCTGACGACAAAAATGTATCTGTTCTCCTACTCCTTGACTTAACCGCTGCTTTTGATACGATTGATCACACAATTCTACTACAGCGTTTGGAGTACTGGATTGGTTTGTCAGGCACAGCCTTGTCTTGGTTTCACTCTTACCTAACAGGCAGAAGCTATTTTGTCAGTCTAGCTAACTTTGACTCAGACAAACACAACATCTGTTCTGGTATTCCACAGGGCTCAATTCTGGGTCCCTTATTGTTCTCCCTGTATATACTACCGCTGGGAGAACTCATCGCCGATCACGGAGTGAACTTCCATTTCTATGCTGATGATACCCAGCTGTATCTTTCAGTAGCTCCAGACGACCCCTGCGCTCTAGACCCATTGTTGACCTGTCTGTCCAGTATAAAATGCTGGATGAGTGAGAACTTTCTTAAGCTAAATGAGGATAAAACAGAAGTTCTCATAATTGGTTCCAGTGAGCAGAGAGAATCAATAACAAGTAGACTTGGTAACCTGGCTGTAGAAAGTAACACCACAGTAAAGAACCTGGGGGTGATTATCGATTCTGAATTGAATTTCAATACACACATTAATCATGTCACCAAGATTGCTTTCTTTCATCTTAGAAATATTGCGCGAATTAGAGACTATCTGTCGTTAGACGATGCAAAAACGCTGATCCACGCTTTTGTTTTCTCTCGGCTTGATTACTGCAACGCACTCTACTCTGGCCTGCCAAAGAAAACAACTGACAGATTACAACTTGTTCAAAATGCGGCAGCCAGAATTTTAACTAAAACCAGGATGAGAGAACATATCACTCCAGTTCTAGCTTCACTACACTGGCTCCCGGTTGTTTTTAGGATTGATTTTAAAATTATTTTATTAGTTTATAAAGCTCTAAATGGTCTGGCACCCTCCTACCTCTCTGACTGCCTAGAGAGATATGTTCCAAACCGGGCCCTCAGGTCTTCAAGTGCTGACCTGCTCGAGGTGCCTACAATGACATATAAAAAATACGGTGAAGCAGCATTCTGCTTTTACGGACCGACAGTGTGGAATAAACTCCCATTACACTTAAGACAGGCAGCCTCTGTCGATAGCTTTAAAGCACAGGTCAAGACCTATTACTTCACTCTTGCTTTTAGCTGATTCTTTGGTTGATTTTTAATTCCTCACTGTATTTCCTATTTTAATGTTGTTCTATGCCTTTGCTTTTGCCTTTGCTTTTATTTTATTTTATTTTATTTTTGTTTGCTTTATTGTTAAATTGGTTCTAACTGTAATTGTATTCTTGCTATGTAAAGCACTTTGAGCTGCATTTCATGTCATGAAAGGTGCTATACAAATAAAGTTTATTATTATTATTATTATTACCTCTGGTTCACTTGACGTCCTGGAGAGTTGTTTGGAGGGAAACTAATTGAGGGCAGGATGTGGATGTAAATAAATAACCTTATGCTTGATGTTGTGTCAGGAAACAGAATCAGCAGCACTCACTGAGGAGACACCAACGCACAGCTTTACTGTAACTACATCGTTTTGAGGTTCTTATAGCCTACTTTGCTTGAGCCTCTCCATTTTTAATATGTTATACTTCCACTCCATTACATCTCTGAGGAAAATGTTGTAATTTTTATTCCAACGCGATTATGTGACATATTTTATTACTTTTGCAGATTTGATTATTAATACAAAACTTGCATTAACTACTTAAAGGCATACTAGGTAACGTTTTCAACAAAACTAAAGTTAAATTGTATATCTTTTGTGAGTGGCAAAAGTTTCACAACACCCACTCCATGAATTTCACCCCCGGAAGCCTTTTATTTATATATTTTCTATTGAACGTGGACGGGGGGGACTTTCCCGGGAAAATGACGTTCCTGGCCAACGTCATGACGTCGTGGCCGACGTCCTGGCCGACGTCCTGGCCGACGTCATGACGTCGGCCAGGAACTACCGCAACGGTTTCCTGTTTGGCCAGGAACTACCGCGCTAATAACAAAAAGGAACCTCACGCTGATTTTAAGAGAATGTAGGATTGGAAGATCGAAAAAAAACAGAAAAAGAAAGCACAGCTCATGGTAACTAATGCTCCACTGGCTAAGAGAAACGATCCGTAGATAGTATAAAACAATTAAAAGATCGCTTTTTGAAACGCTTCCGGCTTCCGGTGAAAACGAATGGAATTCTGGGTAATCGAGGACTACGGAAATTGTATGCAGTGACGGTAGTGACCAGCAGAGGTTGCTAAAAATCGTTATTTGTGATTCTGCATTGTACAACTTTAAATCCTATTTCATACTTCAACTATTCAAAAATAGCCGATCTACAATGACACGAGTTGTGAGCTTGTAGACATGTATACACGACCTTTGACGCAAATTTCGACCTGAAGGTCAAAATAACATTTCTCCCCAGAGCAAGCAGACGGGCTCTATTAGCTCGGTGGTAAAAATGTCTACTTTAAGTTGTGCAGGAGACCTGGATTCACATCCAGGGTGGAACAGAGCAGTTACAGATTGCACTTTTGAAGGGACATTTCACCCAAAAACTTTGTTTCAATGTATCAGTCACCCCATGGAGACTTGAATTCATGGATATTGTTTAGTTTTTGTCTCATTCCTAAGACAATAATCTGATGACCAGCGGACCGGTAGGCAGCCGTTCCGGTAGGAGACGCAACGAGTCGTTGCGTCTCCTACCGGAACGGCTGCCGGTCATCAAATTATTGTCTTAGGAATGAGACAAAAACTGAATTCAAGTCTCCATGGGGTGACTGATACATTGAAACAACGTTTTTTTGGGGGTGAAATGTCCCTTTAAGTATAAAAACGTCTTCCACCACAGCCACAGGTCACCAGGCTGTGCGTGTGGTTCTAGCTCACTGAACACAGGCTTTGATGCAGCTTGTTGCCGTGTCATTCAATGATGGTCCACTGCACCGCTCTCTCTCTGTGTGTGTGTGTGTGTGTGTGTGTGTGTGTGTGTGTGTGTGTGTGTGTGTGTGTGTGTGTGTGTGTGTGTGTGTGTGTGTGTGTGTGTGCGCGCTAGCGTGTGTGTGTTCCCCCGGATTGTTTAAACTAAAGCCAAGTAATTCTGTCATCTTCATGTTACTGTACTTTTACGTCCCTACAATTATAGTAGAATATGAGAACTAGACGTTGTGTGAGGACCATTTCCTTTGTTGTTTTATGGTTGAAAACAACAAGATTTGTTTGAGACTAGAAATGACAAAAAAGCTTCAGATTGGGGTCAGGATTATGATTATGATTATGATAGACATTTAGACGTGCGTTTCCTCCAGGAAGCAGTCAGGACCCTCATGCACACGACTCAACTCATGCAGGAACACAAACACACAAACCCAGCATCTCATTGAACTAGACTTTATTATCCTGGGAGGCAACATGCAAACAAACTGCAATAAGCAGGCTGTTGGCCCACTTATGTCTATAGAAGTGGGGGACCCCCAGGGGTCCTTGACCCCCAACATGATATGTATTTGGCCGCGGACCCCCATCTCAAATATTCTGTTCCAGGGACCCCCAGAAGCAAAGATTTGAGTTACAAATGTTTGCTTTGAAAATATATATAAAAGTGAAAAACAGCAGATCTACAAGCTCAGAGTGCCGCGCTATGAGCTTGTAGATCTGCTGTTTTTGAATAGCCAAAAGTATAAAAGGTTAAAGTGGTTAAAATGATTGTGATGCTATATCAACACATTTTGCTGGGGACCCCCTGGAACCCCCCTAGGGTCCTTGGGGGAGCTGTCCAAGCCCAAGGGGAACTTTGAGATGCTACAGAGTACAGAAATCTGCAGTTACTTCCCTCAACCACCGGGGGCACAGAATCATTTTCACAATAATCTTATTTCTTTTTTAACATGACGCCATATCGTCCCTGTAGGGCAGAAACCTCTTATCTCCATATTTTTACCTTTTCCCCCGTAAATTAACGCCCTATCGTAGCAGATCTACAAGCTCCAACGCACGTTTTGAGCTTGTAGATCTGCTACTTTTGCTATTTCAGATAAGGTAACCGTTTTGGACAGTTTTTGGAGGTTTCTACGCGACAGCAGCAATATAACAGCTGTGTCCCAAACATAAGACCATCTGACTGGTTATTATGGATATGAAGCAGATCAACGACCACCTACAAATCAACTACAATTCTCAAGCTTCAACCCATTTACACCGGGAACACATCTGTGTCATTAAGATGTCTTTGGCTATTCAAAAATAGCAGATCTACAAGCTCATAGCGTGGCACCGAGTGCCGCGCTATGAGCTTGTAGATCTGCATTTTTTTTGAAAATGTGTGCAAATCTTTGAATACGTATATATTATTCTTTAAAGCGAACATATTTCATTCAAATCTTTGCTTCTGGGGGGTCCCTGGAACAACATATTATTTTTAGATGGGGGTCCGCGGCCAAATACATATCAATTTGGGGGTCCTTGACGTGAAAAAGTTTGAGAACCACTGATATAGAAACGTTAGGATTAGAAGACATCTGTAGAATCGCCAGAAGCAAAGATTTGAGTTAAAAATGGTCGATTTAAAAATATATATATATTCACAGATTTGCACAAATTTGCACGATTAAAAAATAAATTAGAAAAAGAAAAAAAGTATAAAATAATGCTTTTTAGGTCAAAATCTAAAATGACACAGATGCTTTCCCGGTCTTAATGGGTCAAAATAACCCTTAAAGACCACATCTCTCATTACACATGTGGTGACGTTCCCTCTTAGCCCAGCGGTTAAGATGTTTGGCTCTAGTGGCCCTTCCCACGTGGGTTGACCCATGGGTTTGAATCCTGGGGCGTTGGATTTGGAGAAATTGCACAATGTGCCATTTAATTTACCACTGTTACAGTGCTGTCTCTCACACACACACACACACACACACACAGGGTAAACTGTGTGTGTAGCTCCCTGTGCGTTGGGTTGTGTTGTTGTAGCCTGTGTGCGTTCACTAACACTCACTGACCTGAACCCAGTGTGAAAACACTATGAATCAATGTTCCTTTTATTCAACGATGGGTTCCCAGATTGTTTTAACCGTAACGCTGAAGGTGAAAACAGCCGATCTACAAGGTGACACTGTGACGTGTTCCCGCACGATGTGAGCTTGTAGATCGGCTATTTTTCGGTGATCAGGCATGACTCCAATCCTGACCGCTAAACCATAAAACAACTATTTGTCTTGTGAGGAACGGTCCTTATAATGTCTATTCTCTACTCTACTATAGATGTGGGGACATTTGGCCCACACACTCACACGCGCACGTGCACACACACACACACACACACACACACACACACACACACACACACACACACACACACACACACACACACACACACACACACACACACACACACACACACACACACACACACACACACACACAGAGTAATTGCTGTGTGCATGTGTGTGTTATCTGTGTGTGAAGACAAACAGCCATTAGCTTTTAAAGGGCCAAAGGTTTCCTCAATACCTCAGTAAGTTTGGGCAGCTGGCTTTAGAGAGAGAGAGAGAGAGAGAGAGAGAGAGAGAGAGAGAGAGAGAGAGAGAGAGAACATTCTTACATGTTATTTAGAGTCCCAATGCTATTGACACTGTCTGACACTTAATGTCTGTGTGTGTGTGTGTGTGTGTGTGTGTGTGTCTGTGTCTGTGTCTGTGTCTGTGTGTGCGTGTGCGTGTGCGTGTGTGCGTGCGTGTGTGTGAGACTTTCCCACACACAGCCTGGTCTAATGATGTCAGTCTGATCCACAGTCAGTATTTATTGCTCTCAACAGACCTTCAAAAGTCTTATCAGGATATTTATGAACATAAAACTGATATTAGATCAGTCTGCATAGTCTTATTATCTCTTAAAGCTATGGTTCTCAAATGTTTAAGTTCAGACAGTTCAGAAACATGCTTCCCAGTGACATATTTATTTTTTAATACACATTTTGTATTAAAAGAATACATATGTATGTTGCTACATACATACATAGCAACATCTAGAATGAACACAGATGCTGTGCTGGATTGAAAGGTATTATTTAGGTTTAACAGTAATGAGTAGTTTAAGAGTATTCCTCTTGGTAAATCATCTCAGTAATGAGTAGTTTAAGAGTATTCCTCTTGGTAAATCATCTCAGTAATGAGTAGTTTAAGAGTATTCCTCTTGGTAAATCATCTCAGTAATGAGTAGTTTAAGAGTATTCCTCTTGGTAAATCATCTCAGTAATGAGTAGTTTAAGAGTATTCCTCTTGGTAAATCATCTCAGTAATGAGTAGTTTAAGAGTATTCCTCTTGGTAAATCATCTCAGTAAATTCATCCACTCTCCTCTGTGTCTACATTATATAACGCATCTGTGTCATTTTAAGATTGATATGGGCTATTCAAAAATAGCAGATATACAAGCTCATATAGCGGCACTCGGTGCTACGAGCTTATAGATCTGCTATTTTTGAATAGCCAAAGTATAACATAATGGTTGAAGTGGTTACATGAAAAATCGGGAACATTTGTGCAATTTGGCTCCAAATGTTGTCTAAATCCTAACAGTTTTTTTGAAAAAAATACGTACGTTGATATATCAGTGGTTCTCAAACATGTTCATGTCAAGGACCCCCAAAATGATGATGATTTTATGTTTTTGGCCGCGGACCCCCATTATTTCAGGTACTGTGCCCCCAAAAGCAAAGATTTGAGTTAGAAATGCTCGCTTAAAAAAAGATGTATTCAAAGATTTGCACACATTTTCACGATTTAAAAAAGAAAATAGCAGATCTACAAGCTCGTAATTAAGCCTAGCATTTGATGTCAACATTTTAGGACAGACATTTTATGAATCTCTCTCTCTCTCTCTCTCTCTCTCTCTCTCTCTCTCTCTGGTGTTTTGTGCATGCAAGTGGGCTTGCCGTGCATGTATGTGTGTGTGTGTGTGTGTGTGCATGTGTGATATCTTGTAAATCTCAGCGTTGCATCATCATGAGGTGAACATCTCAGACGGTTCTTCATCAAACATCTCAGACACTTTGCGTCTCATCCCTCACATCTGACCTGAGACCAGCAGACAGCTCAGATTATAATCCTGACAAACAGCTGACACAGAGAGAAGCCTGTTTGTTGCTTCATGTCAACATGCATCACAAAGCACAAACTGACCACATTTACATTACATTACATTACATTACATTACATTACATTACATTACAGTCATTTAGCAGACGCTTTTATCCAAAGCGACTTACAATAAGTGCATTCAACATAGGTAGGGAACAAAACTACTAATCACCAGAAGTCCTAAGTGCATTTTCTGCAAAAACAAGCAACTAAGAGTATACCTAGCGCTAAGGTAAAAGCAATCTGGGAACCCATCGCCAACTGAAAATGAAAAACAGCGCCCTCTGCTGTTTGTTCTATGTCTGTTGGCTCTGGGAGGACGAAAACGTAGAGCCAGAGCGCAAGGAAACCGGTGTTTTGTGTATGCCTTCAGCGCATCACTTCCGGTTGGTGCGACTATGTTTTCATTCCCACTAACAATATTTCTACACGGAACACTAACACCACTTCTCCCAGAGAACATGGATCGTTTTGGTTATAAGCCCACTTGTTTCTATGATGAAAGAGCAAGTTAAAATGTGAATATCTTTCCGTGGTTTTGTCTGCTCCGCGGACGCTATTGTTAAATTAGTTTGGGTTTGTTTCGAGGGGGGAAGGATGGACGGACACGTGAATCCCGCCCACTACATTTGATTGGGTAAAGCGCGGCCCGCTTCCTGATCTGAAGGCACGCCCATGCGCACATGTTATGACGAACCTCACAGACAGATTCCAACGCAGTGCAGAATCTGTTCTTGAGAGATTAAGGTAAAAGTGACATATATCAGCTACCTATTTTCTTAAACAGATGACACACATAGGAAAATCAAATGAGCAAGAGATAAAACAAATAAGTGTATCGAATAAACACGATCACAAATCAGCCTGGTAGACACTTCACCAAACTATCACACTGGTGGACAGTAACTAAGTACATTTACTCAAGTACAATTCTGAGCTGCTTTTACTTATTTTTCAGTACTTTATACTTTTACTCATCTACAACTCAGAGGCAAATATTGTTCTTTTTACTCAACTGCAGTTACTTGACAGCTTTAGTTAATAGTTACTTTGTAGATTTTGATTATTATTACAAAACCTACATTACCCACTTCAGCCCTATATACTGTACATTTCGGCAATTTGAAAATACAGATCTACAAGCTCACAATGCGTCGCGATGCGACACATTGTGAGCTTGTAGATCTGCTATTTTTTTAATATTTTAAATACATTTTATACATTTGAAAACTTGTGAAATGGGATATTCTGCATAATGAGTACTTTCTACTTTCGGTACCAATACGTTTGTACTTTTACTCGAGTAAATTTGGAATTTCTGCCTTTTGCTTGTAACAGAGTATTTCTATATTGCAGTATTGATACTTTACTTTACTAAAAACAATTAAGTACTTTTTTCCACCACTGCATTACTGTGTTTGCTACTTTTACTTATGTTACAAAGGGGAATACTTCTTAAAGCTCTGCCACCATGCAGGAGACACAGACCTGAACACAACTCATCCTGGAGACACTTAACTGATGAAATATGAGCTCTGAGCAAGACTCTGTTCTGATGGAGAGAGGATGAGAGGAACATGAGTCATACAACGCAAACACAGCAGGACAGGGCGTGTGTGTGTGTGTGTGTGTGTGTGTGTGTGTGTGTGTGTGTGTGTGTGTGTGTGTGTGTGTGTGTATAGGCCTACTTACTTGTATTATACTAAAGTCCTGCACACTAATAGAAGCTGAGAGATAGAAATAGATCATAAGGACATTTTCCCCGGTCGTCACAAGAACAACGGTTGTTTTATGGTTTAAAAAGAGTTACAGGGGCTTTGTCCACCATACTTTGATAACGGGAGCGTTGCATTCTGGGAAGCGCCAGCAGCATAGCGAGGCCCTGAAAGTTATTTTGTTCTTAACATCCTGCCGCTTTTATATTTATGAGTTGAAATATTTTCAACTTTGGCCGTTTGGAAGCATATTTAGCAGAGAACGTTGCATTTCCACCTGGGATTAAAACACTTAGGTAGCCACACCGCTTTAGGCTTACAATTAGGTTGGAATTAGGGTTAGGATTAGGCATTCAGGTGTTATGCACCGAAAACAGCCAGTCTGCAAGATCACATCCCATGTAAAATAGACAATTATTGGCAATCTTCAAGCTTACAACAAATTGCAACAATTTGTTTTGCGATGTGTTGTGAGCTTGTAGATCATTTTTTGCCGTACATTATATCTTCACACCCCAGAACAGGGAAGCTATAAGGTTAAAACATGGTTGATTGGTCATGCTATAGTGATTACGCCGGTCTCCAGTCAGCATCTGAGATTCTACATTTGTTTTCAAGGACATCACACATAGGGTGCGTTCGGATATATGCACTGAGCGCACTGGTTTTCCCTCTGGGCGTTCGTTTATTGAGTGCACTTGGTGCGGTGTCGTTCGAAAATTGAGTGCGCTGCGCCCCAGTGCACTGAGTGCCCGCACTGAGCGACCCTACCTCAGAAGCTGGTTTTTCCAGTGCGTTGTAGGTCTCGAGCGCTCTCCAGCGGTGAAAAATGGCGGAGGAAATCATTGCAAAATGTACAGTTTGCGGCTTGTATGGTCCTTTGGGCACAATTATACAGCACGCACAAAAGTGTCACCAACAAACAGCAGGTAAGCAAGCTAATGTTATGAATTACATTACCGTTAAATGTTGGCAACGTTAGTTAAACGAGTATTTACTGTCAATAGAACTGTTGAAGAGAAAGCTAGCCATGGCAAGTTTTTAGTACATCACCATACAAGTGTCCATTTACCTGGGCTCATGTTTGTACATTGTTTATTCAGGCCACGGGCCCCGTTTGAAATATTGTGCTAGGACCCCCATAAGAGAATATTATCGTTGTCTATAGGCCTACTGTAGGGACATAACAGTGGAGAGAGTGAAACCTATAATGTGTCATTCTTATACATTCTCACTGGGCTAACTTCTAGCTGGTGAAATTAAAATGGTCTTCATTTTACTGGGAACCCCCCAAGGACCCCTGGGGGTCCCTGGACCCCACTTTGAGAACCACTGCTATTATAATAGTTTATAAATCAATAACGTTACAGCTAGTCGTCCTGCTGGAACACTTTGGTTCAGTTTGACTCTATTCTAAACATGCACTCTATTCTAAACACCCCCCCCCCCTAATTACCCTTAATAATTATCATGTTTATGATTGTATTCATTCATTTAGAGCCAGGAGGATCACAGTCCACTGAGTCCAGCACTGAGCCCTCAGTACAGTCCAGTCAGCAGCAGCTAGCTGAGGTCAAGGATGACAAGACAGGATTTGTCTGGGGGCAAGCTCCTATCCTGCTCCTCATTGCTCTGTATGAAGAGCACAGAGAGAACTTCACTTCATCCAGAATGACAAAAAAAAAGTCTTGGGAGTTGTTAGCCAGGGAAATGGCCGGCAAAGGCTATGAGCTGACGGGGACACAATGCAGTAACAAGTGGAAAGGGATGCTGAAGGTGTATAAAGAGACGCTGGCCCATAATAAGCTCTCTGGTGCTGGCAGAGCTACATGCCCATATTATGCTCCGCTCGATGCCCTGCTGCACAAATTCCCCAACATCAATCCCCTGTCAACAGCCAGTAGCACAAGTGGCTTTAAGCCACCAGCCACCATCCCTAGACCTCTGCCCAACTCTCCTTCCAGTTCCAACACCACCCTACCACCATCCACCAACACTGTCCTACCTTCACCCACTACCATCCCACCACCACCAGGACCAGATGAGCAAGAGAGACACAAAAAAACGAAAATGCAAAAGAAAAAATATAGAGGAGCCGACTTGGGTACAAGAGTACAGAATGGAATCAAAGGAAAGAGAGGCCGCTACACAGAGGAGGGCAGAAGAGGCAGCAGAGCCACATAGAGAACATGGGCTTGTTGAGACAAATACTGCAACAGCAGAACCACATTTTAGAATACCTAAAAAAGTGAGAATGGTCATAAGAGAGAAGAGGAAGAGAGCACTTATACTTTACACACACACACACACACACACACACACACACACACACACACACACACACACACACACACACACACACACACACACACACACACACACACACACACACACACACACACACACACACACAGTGATGGGGAGCGAGAGAGAGAGGTGTAGAGAGGCGTGTACACTGAGGGTCAGAATGAGTGAGTGAGAGAGAGAGAGGGCGAGAAAGGAAATGAGACACATACCACACAAAGAGAGCGAGAGAGGCGGCATGTGAGAAAGAGAGCAACACATAAAATAGAGAGAGGGAGTTAACTCCTAACTTAACAGAATGTATTTCTTGGGTTCAGACAGCAGCTTCTGTTCTTCACTCAAACCACTTTGTTTTATATTTCATCCATCTGTACCGTTTAACTCCTCCATCTGTACCGTTTAACTCCTCCATCTGTACCGTTTAACTCCTCCATCTGTACCGTTTAACTCCTCCATCTGTACCGTTTAACTCCTCCATCTGTACCGTTTAACTCCTCCATCTGTACCGTTTAACTCCTCCATCTGTACCGTTTAACTCCTCCATCTGTACCGTTTAACTCCTCCGAGGTCATTTCATTTATCCATTTGTATCTTTGAGTGTAGTTTCTCCCATTGAATAAATACCTCCAGGGTTCCATTTGTAAACTGAGGTGGGGATTCTTTACTCTTTAATAAATTGCGCCTTGATTTGCTTTGACCATACATGTGCATTTGAGTTGGGAAGGTTGATGAATGTAATATATACATTGTTTTACATAAGTTTGAGTTATTGCATTTGACCATAATGCATTTGAGTTGGGAAGATTGATGAATTTAATATATACATTTTGTTTTACATACGTTTGTTATTGCATTTATGCTAAAAGGAACTTAAATGCAAATAGATATTTCAACAGTTTACTTTATAAATGTAATATATACATTTTGTGTTAAATTATTTGTGTTATGGCACTTAAATGCAAATACATATTTGAAAGAAATGTAAACTTCAGAACCAGTTTATTTTAAATGTACACGTTATTCACATTTTACATTCAAGTTACATTCATCATCACTGTCGGGTGAAACCTCAGACAACCTTGTATGCAGTCATTTAGTCCCATGCTCTTAATACTTTTCATTAGTTACATATTTAGAAAACCAACACAGACCACTTTCTGGCACCCATTTATCAGCTTGACTTTATTCCACACTTCCAATTTTGTCTGCTCATTTCTTGGTCATAACTTCCAATTTGACTTTTTAATCTGTATCCTGACTGAGATCTCTATCCGGATTGCATAAAATTGGCTTAAATACATTTTCTGTTTAATAAAAGAGTTGGAGACCCCTGAACAAACACTAGAAATTAGTACAATCAGAATAGTGCTATAGAATAGGGTACGTGATTTTCTTTGGTTAAAATATCTGTTAAATAGCTCTATATTCTGATATAGAGCCAGCGTCTTTTTTTACTTGTGCTACTGGCTGTTGACAGGGGATTTATGTTGGGGAATTTGTGCAACAGAGCATCGAGCGGAGCATAATATGGGCATGTACTGTAGCTCTGCTCAATAAGCACTCCTTATACACCTTCAGCATCCCTTTCCATTTGTTGCTGCATTGTGTCCCCGTGAGCTCTAGCCTTTGCTAGCCATTTCTCTAGCTAACAGCTCCCAAAAGACTTTGTCATTCTGGATGAAGAGAAGTTCACTGTGCTCTTCAAAGAGAGCAACGAGCAGGAGCAGCATGCCCCCAGACAAATCCTGTCATCCTCAGCTGACTGCTGCTCTATATCAGAATAGAGCTATTTAACACTTATTTTAGCCAAAGAAAATCACGTACACTACCTTTAACCCATCAAGACTTCTACAAATTACTTCTAAAAACAGTATTCAGAAAAACTTATGTTTCTATATCAGTGGCCCTCAAACTTGTTCATGTCAAAGACACCCAAAATGATATGTATTTGGCCGCCGACCCCCATCTCAAAATTTTGGTTCCAGCAACACTGGAAGTACAGATTTGAGTAAAAAACAAAATTGATTTAAAAGAGTATGAGTATATATACACACACACACACACACACACACACTGTATATTGAGTTTTACACATTCACGATAAAAAAAAAAGCAGATCTACAAACTCGTAGCCGCGCTATGAGCTTGTATATCTGCTATTCTTGAATAGCCAAAGTGTAAAATAATGCTTTTTAGCTCAAATAAAATTTTTTACACAGATGCGTTCAAGGTCTTAAAATGTGAAATGCATTCATCCAGTCACAGAAGCTCACAATGAGCATCGTGAGCTTGTAGATCGGCCGTTTTTGCTACTGTTGTGTGACACTGTAGTGTGATGAAGTGGGGCTTTAAATTATAACTCTGGAGTGAATATGGAGGCGATGTAGTTCCTCTTCTGAGAACCAACTGACAACACCCGGTCCTGGTCCTGATGCACTTCCTCCTGTGGTGGGTCCTCCTGCAGGTCGTCCTGCCCAGCCTGTGAAGTTTATTTTTGTTAGGATTGCATTTGTAAAAGGGATGTTTACTTTTAAAGGACACTGCCCTGTTTTCCATAAAACTGCTGCCAAATGACATGGTTGTGACACAATCTCCATCCTATTAACCTAATCTCCCCCATTTGTGACTCCCGTCATGTCAATTATCAACAGAGTCAGTAGTTATGGCATACCTGGATCATGTCCTCCACCTCCTCCTCATTGGCTAGACACAGGTTGTGGAGCACACAGCAGGCCATGATACACAATGGGATCAGATCAATCCTGTTCATATCAAGGTACTTCAGGCGGCGAAAGCGTCCTTTTAGGAGTGCAAAAGCTCTGTATGGCGAGAAAGAGAGCAATGAGCGGGAGCAGCATGCCCCCAGACAAATCCTGTCATCCTCAGCTGACTGCTGCTCTATATCAGAATAGAGCTATTTAACAGACAGACAGACAAAACCTTTCAATGACTGTCCTGGTGCCTGACAAAGCCAAATTGTAGTGTCGCTGAACTTGGGACAGGTGGCCATTGTCTTTGAATGGGACCAACAACCACGGCTGTAGGGGGTACGCAGGGTCTCCAATGATGTGTGTGTCATCGGGCATCATCTGGTGAGGACTGGCTTCAATGCTGGCATATAAATCTGATTCCCTATAAACCCTGGCATCGTGGACGGAAGCAGGATATCCACTGAAGCAGTCTGTGAAGAACAGGCTGTGGTCACAGACTGCTTGCAGGTGGATGCCGTGGAAACCCTTCCTATTTACGCATGTCTCTGGGTACTCAGGGGGAGCCTTGATTGGGATATGGGTCCCATCAATGGCGCCAATTACTCTGGGAAAGTTACACAGCTTACTGAATCCCTTTGTGACCTCTGCTATCCTTGCCCCAGTAGGCCATAATATGACAGTCTTTGAGAGACGAGATAGTGCTTTCATGACTCTCTGGAAGCAGGTTTCTACTGTTGATTTTGTGACGCCGAATCGGTCACTGATGTCCCTGCCGAGAAGAAATGAATATTTGTATGTTTTTTTTTTTTTTTTTTTTTTTATTATTGTGCTCCTTTTCCTCTAAGCACCTTAACGTCCATTGTCTATCATGCACAGTATAAGTATAACATGCACAGTATACAATACATTTTTTTTAGTTTTTTATTATCTCAGGTAATTTGTAAATATGTAGATAACTTGTCTGGCCTTCTGTTGCTCTCTTGTTTTGATCTCCTTCCCACTTGCCCCCCACCCTCTTCTTCTCCCCCCCCCCCCCTCTTCTTTCTATGGAAACTAACGTTGCGATGGGAACGATGTACAAAAAAGAATTTCACCCACTTTTTTACCTTGTAAACCTGTGATGTGACAATAAAACTGATTCTGATTCTGATTCTGTTAATCTGTATTGTATATATGTATATTGTAAATATGTATCTAATACAAAATGCACTACTTTGTGTGTAGTTAGTGGCCTGAATTGACTCATTAATGTAGCTAATGAAGGTATAATAATGTCACTAAGTTACCTGAATGAGCTCTGGTTACCCAATAGCCACAAAACAATCAGTATCTGCTTGGAAGCTGGAATGGATGCTCGCCCAGCTCCATGTTGGTTGGTGATGTCCTCTGCAATTTCCTCTGTTAAGCAAAGCAAGGCAAATTTAGTTTTAGAGCACATTTCAACAAGGCAAGTCAAAGTGCTTTACACCAGTGGCTCTCAAGGTAGGGTCCGTGGACCCCCAGGGGTCCTTGAGGGGCTTCCAGGGGGTCCCCAGCCAAAAGGTTGATAGTTTAGAAGTAGGAACCAATTGGACCAATTATGGGTCTGTAACTCTGAGAGTGTACAGATGGAACCAAATGGACCGACACTCTCAGAGTTATATTAACACTATTGATACTACAGTGTAGATTGGGGGTTCCAGAGAACAAAATGGTATCAAATGGGGTCCATAGCCTGATGCATATCATATCAAACTGGGGTCCTTGAAATTAAAATGGTTGAGATTCACTGCTATAACCATAAAAAAATCTTCTCTTATGACATATGAGAAACCAAAACAACAATCAAATCGGAACAAACATTTCAAAGAAACATTTGGAACACTGTCACTCAACAATTCAATCTCAGTCAGTTTCACACAGCCAGCCAGTTCAATCAGGTGTGGGTAGTAGAAATCTAAAAGCCATATTATAATTGGGTTTAGTCATTTGGTCAATGATAAATGTTGCTGGGATTTCAGAATTTGGTACAGAATTTTAGGCTAACTATCTCCCCGTATAAACACAGTTGATTTTCATGGCCGTGTTACATGTAAAGTGTTACTTACATTCTCAACTTCACGGTCATCCTCGTCGCTGTCAATTATACTTTCGATAACTCTGCTGCGTTTGTCACCGGGGAAATTTGTCACCATGGGTTCTGCCATGTTGCTTTTCAGATACACTTTTTGTTTACATTCAGGCTGAAAAGCGCACCGCTGCTCCTTACTGGTCGTTCGTAGATCAGAAGAACTCAGTGCGCTCTATGACGTCACCGCCAGTGCACTCAGAAAACTGGGCACATTCTCGGTGCGTATATCCGAACGCACCCTATAGTGTATCCGTGTTCTTTTTACAAAACATGGATCTGAGTGTTTGTTGAAACATGACAAAGACGAAGAGCAGTGAGAGTTTGTTCTCAAAGCTCAGAGCAGGAAGAAACATATCTACTGGAAACTAAAGAACTGCTACTGGGAGAGGAGAGGAGAGGAGAGGAGGTGGTAGGGGTCATTAGAGGATAAATGATGAGAGTGATTTATCCAGACAAACTTGACTAAAATAGTATGTTGTTTATATTATTGTTTTAAGTATATTTTCCATGACTCTCTCTGTCATAACGCTCTCTCTCGCTCTCTGTTCTTTCTTTCTTTCCTCCTCTGGGCAATTAACCAAAGAAATGGTTGTTTATAAACATTTATACAATTACCCCCCCCCCCTCTCTCTCTCTCTCCCTCCAGGGGTAGAGAGAGAGAGAGAGAGAGAGAGAGAGACTACTGAAGAAGTGATAGTTTAGTTCATTTTACGATCCTCGACTCAAACAATTAGACATGAGAGAGATGAGAGAAGTCACCTTATGATACAAATTACTTATTTATTAATAACCTCAAACATGCTAACTTTACAGTGTTTCCATTAGACTGACAGACAGTAGCTCCCCCCCCCCATATATAGCGTTTAAACTATGTAATCAGCAGGAATCACAGAGCTGTAAATGTATTTTCTAATAAATATGCTGTAAGCTATCGTACTTTGAAGTAAGTTTCCTGTCTTGTCTCTCCCGACTGTGATGACTGTTAATCTGTATCACCTGTGCACTGTGCCAATCACCTGTGCCCTGTTTGCATCAGCCAATCACCTGTGTTGATTGATCTTCAGATCACCTGTGTTTAGGTTAGTTTCCTAGTAACTGTTTTGTCTCAACTCATCCCTGTAAATAACCATTTCATCCACGGAGCCCTTTAGTTACATTGTTACTGTACAGCACCTTACATAATATGACATTATGACATTATACATGTCATACGTAAATATGTAAATATTTACTCCTAAAATACAGTATGTCACGAGGAAAGCATGAGAGAATAATCCATTATTCCGTTATTAGGACAGATTGAAAATAACGTTATATATGATATTTAACCACTTGAACCCCAGAATCCCTATTCAGGGGGGACTTTCGCCCAGAGATAGCAGATCTACAAGTACGATGCAGCTCAGGTCTGTTTTACTAAGTCTAGACGGTCAGTGGTTCTCAAACTTTTTCATGTCAAGGACCCCCGAAATGATATTATTTGGCCGCAGACCCCCATCTCAAATATGTTGTTCCAGGGACCCCCAGAAGCAAAGATTTGAGAACAAATGTTGGCTTAAAAAAATATTTATTCAAAGGTTTCCACAACAATGTTCATGATTTTTCAAAAATAGCAGATCTACAAGCTCAGAGGACCCCACTTTGAGAACAAATGGTCCAAGTGATTAAACTGAAGTGCTATTCATGATGAATTCCAATTATTATGGAAGTATTCTGCGGCGCCCCCTGGCCTGGACTGCCGTCACGGCAGTCTAATAGCCGCAAGCAACTCTTAGATCCTGTTTTTAATATATGGAATCTAGAGTAGCGATACCAACCCTTCACAGTCCATACATACACACAGAGAAGTCTGATCTGATTGAATTAAATGACGTTTAAAGGGATAGTTCACCCCAAAACATTATTTTTCCCTATGTATGAGTCACCCCCATGGAGACTTGAATTCATGGATATGTTTTTTTAAAGTCAATAATGTGATGACCAGCGGACCGGTAGGAGACACAAAGGAGACTCTTTGTGTCTCCTACCGGAACCGCTGCCGGTCATCAAAGTATTGTCTTAGGAATGAGACAAAAACAAAAAAATATCCAAGACTCCATGGTGTGACTAATACATAGGGAAAAAAATCGTTTTGGGGGTGAACTATCCCTTTAACTCGCCAACATTACAGCTGTAGGGAAATCTTGGGTTATCTCTTTGTATCTGTCATATAAATATCCACCGTAGAGACATGTTATGAGCTACTATCTGTCAATACAGTGTGTGTGTGTGTGTGTGTGTGTGTGTGTGTGTGTGTGCGCGCGCAGAAGGTTTGAGAGACCCTGAGTTAGTTATTACACAGAATAAACTCCTGTATGGTCATTGGAGAAGCTTCACAAGACTTCTGGTCATCAGATAACAGTTGATCTGTCTGTTTGTGTATACAGGTTACCATGGCAACCACACACTACCTGGAGGAGGGAGGAGCCAGTCTGTGTGAATACACTCTCTATGGTATGATGGAGCTACAGTGCCCCACAGTGGTCACATGCACACACAGCACCCTGAAAGCTGCATTGACAGTACGTATGTAATGAAAGCAGAGCATCACCAGCGGTGGAAGAAGTACTCAGATATTTTAATTAAGTAAAAGTACCAATACCATGATATAAAAATACTCTGTTACAAGTAAAAGGCCTGTGTTCAAAATGTTACTTGAGTGAAAGTACAAAAGTATTGGCATCAAAATATACTTAGAGTACCAAAAGTAAAAGTACTAAAATGTTTGAAAATAGCAGATCTACAAGCTCACAACGCGTCGCACCGCAACGCGTTGAGCTTGTAGATCTGTTATTTTCAAATAGCCTACGTATAAAATAGGGCTGAAGTGGTTAATGTATGTTTTATAATATAATAAATTATTATATTATAAAACATACATTAACCACTTTCCACTTCAGCCCTATTTTGTATATCTGCAAAGTAACTAGCAACTGTTACACCTATATGTTGTTCTACCTTTCAAGCTGGGAACGCCTCTGTGTTATTTTAGTTGATATATATCGTTGTCGGGCAGAAACCTCTTATCTCCGTATATTAACTTTTTTCGTAAATTAATGCCGTACTTCACCATTCTGTCACACAAAAATAGCAAAAATAGCAGATCTACAAGCGAGCTTGTAGATCTATTTTTTGCTATTTTTGAAGTGTAATCCTGAAAATTATGTTTCATTTAATTTCAAATGCATTTAGTTATACTTATGTTAACTTTATGAACTTCAATACAAATACATTGGACATAAATAAAGACATAAGAATTGTAATACTAGTCATTAAGCTACTAATATAGACTGAAGTCACCAACGACATCCTCACTGCATCTGACAATGGCTCCTCCCCCCCTCCCCCTCCCTCCTCATCCTCCTGGACCCTCCTCATCCTCATCCTCCTGGACCTCACTGCAGCTCTTGACACCGTCGATCACACCACGACCAGACCATCTCAGAGCTCCACAATCTGTGAACACTTTTAAGAGAGCACTAAAAACCTACCATTTAAACAAATTTGGTTAGCTTTTTATGCCGGTTTAATAACCCTTTCTCTCCTTTCTACTTGTTTTAAACTTTTTTTAATCCTGTTTTAGACTTATCTTGCAAATGGTTTTCTTTATCTGTTTTATGATGTACTGTAGCACTTTGAGGTTGGTTTCAAATGTAAAGTGCAATACAAATAAAATGTATTATTATTGGCCGCGTTTCCCAAAGAGATTCGTAGAGATGCTGCGTTGAGCATCTGCGCAGGTTCTACGACGGGTCTTACGTGTGTCCACACAGTCTGCGCAGTACCCTAGCAGGCACGTAGATTTCAGGTCATGCGTTGCCTACGCAGCTTGCGTAAGAGCCTCCTACACAGCTGAGACTCGGTGAACCCTCATAGCAGTGTTGCCAGATTGGGCTATTTTAAAACTCATTGGGCTGGAATAAATAGCCTTGGACGGGCACATCAAATTTGGGCTTGTTAAGTTAAAAACAAGCCCAAATGTAATTATTAAATTAAATCAAATTAAAATTTAAAATTAACATATTTGGCGGGTTATTATTAGCCTCGATCATGTCACCAGACTACGCATAATTAAAGAAATAACCGAATTAAGGAGGGCTGTTTATTGAATTGGGCTGGTTTTAAGTTGTGCTTGAGCTGGAAACTGTCCATCAGATCTGGCAACCCTGATTAGTAGCAGCTGGTTGTGCCCAACGTGCTATGGGTTCCCACGTCCACGGCGTTACGTGTCTGCTAAAACTACATTTGGGAGACAGAATGGCGTATCCTACTCTCCTCCTACTTCTGCGAGAGGCGTAGCCCTGCAGTGCTGTCCTACGAAGCAGTTTGTTACTAGCGCCCTGGGGCGGTAGTAACACCCATCGTAGCGAAATAGATCTATGAAAAGACCGACCGACCGACCGACCGACCACCCACACCCACACACCCCCACACACACACACACACACACTTTATATATGTATATGTATGTGTGTATATATATATATATATTGCGGCCGGGCCGGTGCGTAACGACAGCTTGCAGATCTTTTTTTTTTGGGGTAGGGTGAGCGTCCTCTATGCATGAACCCGAAGTTTACAAATTGTACTGTACTCTCACGAATGATCTCTGATCTGATCATCTGATAAAAATATTAAGCAAGCCAAGTTAACTAAAGGACGTAAGACCCCAGTTCCCCTCACAAAGTGACAGCTGACGTCTGCAAGATATAAATGTATATGAAAAAAATTTTTTTACCAAAAGTAACAGCATTCAGTATGGGTCGTCCACTAGCCTAGCGGTCTAGGCGCATGTCACACAATTTGGGAATCCATCAAGATAGCTGTCGCGGGTTCGACTCTAGTACCGACGACCTTTACAGTGTCTCTCTCCCCTTTTCCTGTCAGTCTATTGTCCTGTCCAAATAAAGGCAAAAAAGCCCCTAAATATATATTTTAAAAAAAGGACGCAGAATGTCCCATTTCCCAAGTTTAATATGTATAAATATATTTCTTAAAATAGCAGATAGCAAGCTCACAACGCCTCTTAAGCTTGTAGATGTAATTTAATGCATAAATATATTCAAACGTTGTATTTAGAGTGGACTGCTTCAGGACATCTGACAGTTGGCTCTGTCACCTCTTATGAGATGATCGGAATTTGCTAGAATTTATAAACACCGGATCCATGCATATATAGGGAAGCAGTGAGCTGGGATTGAACCCGAAACTCCCACTCGCCAGCACGACACGTTACCAGTCATGCTAATAAGCCTGAGCTCGATAGCCAGGTCTTTTGCACGCCCTTTCTCATTTTGTGTTGTTGAAAGTCTATTCTCGGAGGTGGGAAGCCTCTCAGCACCCCACCTACTCTGTAAAATACACTTTTTGGGCAGAAAATAAAATATGTCAGCGAGACGGAAATTATTTTTATTTACTCCACAGTGCCCTCTACAGATTTTGGTTAATGGTAAGTTCAATCCTACAGATCTGTAGAGGGCACTGTGGAGTAAATAAAAATAATTTCCGTCTCGCTGACATATTTTATTTGCTGCCCAAAAAGTGTATTTTACAGAGTAGTTGGGGTGCTGAGAGGCTTCCCACCTCCGAGAATAGACTTTCAACAACACAAAACAGCCTTTGCTTTGGTGAGTAGCGAAATGGTTTTGTTTATTTTTACTACTCTTGAGCACTCGCAGGGCAGCGGAATTCCTTGTACAAGCGCAGAGCGAGGGGTCTTCCAGGGCGTTAGAGGGAACACACTAACGCTCTGAACCAGGGCTACGCTGCTTAGTCCTTTATGTACTCTCACGGATGATCCGATCGTCTGATAAAAATATTAAGCATATGCCAAGTTAACTAAAGGTATATAAATGATGCTGAGCTAAACATGTTTCCTAAATTTCGAAGTTTTATAGTTAAACGTTATGATGAAAGTCCCCAGTTCCTCTCAAAAAGTGACAGCTGTTGCGCTCGCCATTTTTATGAATGGTTAAAAAATCTTTTGAAACTAGCAGATCTACAAGCTCACAACGCTTCACAAGCTTGTAGATCTGCTATTTTCAAAAGATTTTAATACATATTAAATTTGGGAAATGGGACATTCTGCATACCTTTACTTTTGGTATTTTAAGTATATTTAATTTACTTGCATAATGGGGACACTTTAGTGTTTTATTTAACTTGCAGATGTCAACTCACCACTGTAATTTCATTCATAAATATATTATTCAAAAGTTGTATTTGGAGTGGACTGCTTCAGGACATCTGACAGTTGGCTCTGGTATTTTTATGATCCATTTCACTTTCGCAAAGGGTGTTTAAACTGCAGTGTAGCGTATGACAGCCCTACGTAGTTTACGTAGGCTTTACGTAGACTTCGTCCAGGAGGTCTTTACGTCTATGCTGTCTCGCGAATGTAGTTTTAGCACACACGTAATGAGAACCTACGACGATGGTGCTTCCTGAAGCCAGTTTAGATGGCACGTTGGGCACACACAGCTGCTACTAACGAAGACAGTGCGTGGCGGGGTTGCTACTGCGCAGGTGCGTGGAGGCTCTTACGCAGCTTCTAGGCTGCGCATGAGCCCAAATTCGTTTGGGAAACCTGGCCATTGTTATTATTATGAAGTAATTAAAGCGGGTCATGTTTACATGTTAGGAATCATAACAGTTGAAATCAATAATATATCACTATTCTGATATTAACCTGCGGGGCGCATTAAGTGAAGGTGGGGGCCGCATGTGGCCCCCGGGCCGCCAGTTGCCCATGTATGAGTTAAAGGTTAGATGTCAGTAACAGTAAAGTGTTTAGTCTTAACACTTTACTGTTACTGACATCTAACAGCCACCAGATGGCAGTGTTGTGTTTGTATAAGAACACCTCCTTCAGAGAACAACATTTAATCACTCAAAGTTTGAAACCCTACAGTATAAACTTCACTGACCGGGGTCCCCCGCAGGGCTCTGTACTTGTCCCGCTCCTTTTTTTCCCTTTACACCAAATATCTTTCCCTCTGCACCAAATATGTGTGTGGTCCTCAAAATATGACGTACTGTGAGCTTGCAGATCAGTTATTTTCAAGAATCTAGAATGTTAATTAGTCTCTGCTCAGAGGTAGAAGCAGTTCAATGCAAGTGGTTCTCAACCTGTGGGTCGGGACCCCCGACTCCCCACATGATTTTTTTGGGGTCCCCAGATACAGTGAAGAGACAAATTAAGGACTTTTAAGACCTTTTTAATACCTAAAAAAGAGGAAATAAAATCAACTATAAAAAACTGATGAAACATATTGGCCACATTGTCAAATAATGTAAGAAAGAGGCAAAAAAATCAGATCTACAAGCTCGTAGCTTGTAGATCTGCTATTTGCACAAATCTGTGGAACTGAGTCAAACTAAATGCCTCACTCCTACAACTCCAAGTGCTTGTCAGTTGGGGGTCCCCAGTTCAAATAAGAGTATTTTGGGGGCCTACTGTGTAACATAAATACATATACATAATACAATAGAACTCTATTTTCAAAAGATTTGTATATCCTATCTTCATCTATAAATGTCCATGTCATTACAGTTCTCAGACAGCGTCCATACTCACTCAGAAACGTGTTGAAATGTCTCACACACTCTCTTCTCCTCCAGGCTGTGTGTTAGTTGACCAGACACAGTCCATCTTGTACTTATTAATGTCTCACGCACACACGCGCGCGCGCACACACACACACACACGGTTGCAATGGGTGGGTGTCTCATCAAGACCACCCTGTTACCTCACATCTTAGCAGAAGACCGGACATGAACCTATTTAACTTATTGTTTGGTTTAACTTGTGTTTTTTAACCTGAATGTTAAGCACTTTGAACTACATTTATGTCTGAAAGGTGCTCTATAAATAAAGATTATTATTATATTATTATTTGTCTTCTGCCCTCACCACACAAGTGTGTATGTGGCTATGCAGCGAGCTAAACATATTCCACAAAAGCAGTCAAGACAGGAGCTGGCTTGACGGGTCTTTAATAGAAACTGTAAATCTTGAGGAAAATAAAGCAAGTGTAAATTTCACATAACATGTTTGCATTGATCTATCACTGTAGCAATGATGCTGTTGATATCCTTTACACAGTAACACATCTAGCAATAACACACAGAAATGGACTAACCAGGTTGGTATACTAGGCAAGTATGCACAAACACAAGTAAACATACAGGTAAGTATAAAAAAGTGCTAAGCATGTCCTCAAATGCTGTAAAATCACAATGTACAACAACACATACTATCAAGCAGAATAAACAAACAAAAGCACAGTCCTCCAAATACAACTTTTAACTAAGCAGAAGGTTCACAATGTATTCACAATTGGTTCTACTTACAAACTTTGCTTCTTAAGAGCACACACAAAAAGCATGACTGTGTTGAATGAACTGCCTTCTTACACTGAGGCTCAAAACCCTGCCAGCTGCTAGTAATCACTGATTGCCGATAGCCAACACCTGGAGCATTCAAAAGCTGAAACTTTATGCAAGAAACACTAATACACTGACCTGCCCCTAGAGGGCACTAAACAGCGCTGAGGAATGTCAGAATATCAAGTCCTTGAAGTGGGGGCAGAACAATTTGAAAAGATGAGATATTCTTCTACTCCAGGCTCCAGAAACAAAATGTGCCAGAGATGCAAAGTTTGTGGGTTTTTATTTTTACCCAAACATCTTTCACCAACAGTTCCAGTGCATCATATGAATAGTGAAGGCCTTAAATAACAAGATAATATAGCAATAGCAGATCTACAAGCAATAGCAGATCTACAAGCTCATAGCGCGGCACTCGCCGCGCTATGAGCTTGTAGATCTGCTATTTTTGAATAGCTAAAGTGTAAAATAATGCTTTTTAGCTCAAATCAATGGTGGTGGATGGATAATCATTGGTGACAGCACCAATGATTACCTCCACCACCACCATGAACTACCCCAGATTCAATAAACAGAAACTTCAAACATTAAAATGCATTGAGAAATACGCTGTTAAGAACACTGTCCATGAACCAACACTTCCACAGTCATTTCCAAAGTCAGTGTTTGTGTATAGGCACTAGCCCTGGTCCAGAGCGTTAGTGAGTTCTCGCCCTGCCAGGCGCTGGGCTCAGTGCATGTACAAGGAATTCCACTGCCCTACGAGGGCTCCAACAGTAGTGAAAATAAACAAAACCACTTCACTACTCACCTAAACAAAGGCTGTTTTGTGTTGTTGAAAGTCTATTCTCGGAGGTGGGAAGCCTCTAAGCACCCCACCTACTCTGTAAAATACACTTTTGGGGCAGAAAATAATATATATCCACGAGACGGAAATTATTTTTATTTACTCCACTGCGCCCTCTACAGATCTGGAGGATTTGAACTTACCATTGACCAGATCTGTAGAGGGCACTGTGGAGTAAATACAAATAATTTCCGTCTCGCGGACGTACTTTATTTTCTGCCCAAAAAGTGTATTTTACAGAGTAGGTGCTAAGAGGCTTCCCACCTCCGAGAATAGACTTTCACAGAGCCCAGCGCCTGGCAGGGCATTAGAGAGAACTCACTAACGCTCTGGACCAGGGCTACAGTATGTAGGCACAGGCTGCCCCGTGA
>NC_137626.1:994758-1002598 GCF_963280865.1 Gymnoscopelus braueri
CTCATCGGTTTCCATCTGCTTCTGTTCTCTGGGTCTTCCTCCGTGACTCCTGTCACCTGCATGTCCTCTGTCTCTGCATCCATAAACCTCCTCTTTGGCCTTCCTCTTCTCCTCTGTCCTAGCAGTTCCATCTTCAGCATCCTTCTCCCACCAAGGCACTTCTAACCTGGGCTGATCCTCTAACAGTCATTTCTGTGTATCTTGGCTCTCCTTGTCACTCCTAATGAGAAGTGAAGTACCTCTGAAGGACACATTAGTTTTGAAGGACTTTTACCCGTATGTTTTCTCCCAAAATATGGAAGAACCCGAGACTCTGATCTGACGGATCAATAACGAATACAATCGCCGATCGACTAGCAGGACTGAGACGTGGGACACGATGATCGCCTACGTGGACTGTCTGAACCCGGAGCCCGTGGGCCACGGGGCGGCGGCTCACTGCTGGAGGGGCGCGGCCAACGAGGACGAGGACGAGCTGCTGCCCCGCAAGATGGCCGCCCTGCATCCCAAGACGGACGGCAGCCTGAGGCGCCGCCTCCTCAGCTCCAAGATCTACCAGCAGCAAGACGCTCTGTGGAAGCCCAAGAACATGTCCATGGAGCCCAAGAACATGTCCATGGAGCCGGGGGACCTGCTGGCCAACAAGGGGGGGCCCCGGGGCGGGCACAAGGGGGGGCCCCTCGTTAGCAGAGAGCCGTACGCTAGCAGAGAGCCGTACGCTAGCAGAGAGCCGTACGCTAGCAGAGACTCCCAGAAACAAGAGCCTCGTTTGTCCAGTAACGGCCCCTGGATTAAACTCCAGCAACATAACTGTTACCACCTCCAACCCGGCATCCAACCCAACAACCACCCTGGCATCCAGCCTAACATCCAGCCTAACATCCAACCTAGCGTCCAACCCAACATCCAACCTAGCTTCCAACACATCCAACCCAGCACCCAAACCGGCATCAGGAGAGCCCGGCCCGTCCAGGTTGGCCGTAGGCCCGGCCAATCACGGCTGCTGTTGAAGCATCGCCCCGCCCCCCTCTCGCCGCTGGCACGCCCTCCGACGTCCGCCCGCCGTGGCTCCGCCTACTCCGGCCTCGGCGGCCAACGGAGACGCACCAGCTCCGGCCCGCCCCCGCCGGAGCCTCAGGCCGGATACACCGGCCCTTACTTTTGGGACGACCCCGCGGACCCCTACGGCCCCCAGGCCCGCCCCCTGGAGCCCGAGGCCCCCCCGCAGTACCGGTACCGCCCCGAGAGGTCGACGGGGGGCTTCTCCCCGTTCGCCTGGCTGAGGAGGAGGAGGGGGAGGGGCAGGAGGCGGACCTCCTCACAGAGCGCCACGCAGGCCACGCCCCTTCTGCAGAGCGACGTAGTCTGGAAAGGTACCGCTAGCTAGAGTAGACCGGTACCGTGGTGTGTGTGTGTGTGTGTGTGTGTGTGTGTGTGTGTGTGTGTGTGTGTGTGTGTGTGTGTGTGTGTGTGTGTGTGTGTGTGTGTGTGTGTGTGCGTGCGTGCGTGCGCGTGCGTGCGTGCGTGCGTGCGTGCGTGCGTGCGTGCGCGTGTGCGGGCGTGTACAACTTTCCAATTAAAGCTTCAATCCGGAACTGATTTGAACCACTTAAACCACAGATCTAGAGCTGGTAGATAAGCTGCTTTCAACTAATGTTTGCTCCAAACTAGGGATGCTGCGGTTCCTGTGGTTCATAAATAAAATGTTATGGGCCATAACATGGCATAAGGCATAGTTGGTAACTTTGCCCTGTGTTTACGTAACAAAACAACACATACATTTCCCACTGGAGTAGTGTGGTGGTGTTCACCTGAAGAAACACATTGTCCTCAAAATGTCCCCAAAACACATAGTGAAGACACCATAACACAGCCAGAGGACAACAGGCCCGATCCACTAAGCTGGTCCTAAATATCAGTGTAAATAACATAGAAAATACACCCTCCTTTAGTCACTTTATTTACACAAGCAAAAACTGACGTTCAATTCACAGCGGGGTGTGTACATCCCTGATACCTGCGGATCACAGTTGTTCCTCATGTTTGCCTTTACTGTTTTGTTGACAAGTAGTACTGTCTCAAGCTCATAAGCCCAATATTTCCCTCTAGGCTTAGCGGTAGATGTTTGGTCTCGCACACAAGAGATCTGGGTTCAAATCTGGGTTAGGATACAAAACATACAGACTACGGCTTTGACTACAATCAGCTATTTATGTGGAATAGACTAGAATAGAATAGAATAGAGCTGTTTAGAATAGAATAGAATAGAGTTTAATAGAACAGAGGATGAGCCTCAGGCAGGGTTTATCAGTGCTTTCTTGGCAGTGTGGTGTGTGTAGGATGTGTACAGTGTGTTATTACACTCATTAGTGGTTTACTGAGATGTTGCTGCTTGTTCCTACGTGTGTGTGTGTGTGTGTGTGTGTGTGTGTGTGTGTGTGTGTGTGTGTGTGTGTGTGTGTGTGTGTGTGTGTGTGTGTGTGTGTGTGTGTGTGTGTGTGTGTGTGACTGTGTGTGTGTGTGTGTGTGTGTGTGTGTGTGTGTGTGTGTGTGTGACTGTGTGTGTGTGTGTGTGTGTGTGTGTGTGTGTGTGTGTGTGTGTGTGTGTGTGTGTGTGTGTGTGTGTGTGTGTCTTTTACCTGGCCTCACCCAGCATGGTCTACTGAGTCCTGTAGCCTGGTCTGGCCTGGTCTGGTCTTAATAGTCTAGCCCGGCTTGGCCCAGATACAGTAGTAAAAGTAAAAGTATCAATACTTAAATATAGAAATACTCTGCTACAAGTAAAAGTCCGGAGTTCAATATTTGCTTGAGTAAAAGTACAAAAGTATTGGTTTCAAAATGTACTTGAAGTACCAAAAGCAGAAAGGACTCATGTTGCAGAATGTCCCATTTCAAGTTTTCAAATCATGTATCACAATCTTTTGAAAATAGCCGATCTACAAGCTCACAATGCGTCGCATCGCGACGCATTGTGAGCTTGTAGATCGGCTATTTTCAAATGGCCTAAATGTATATAGGGCTGAAGTGGTTAATGTATGTTGTGTAATAATAATCTAAATCTACAAAGTAACTAGTAACTAAGGTTGTGTGTGTGTCATAATTGTAGTGGAGTAAAAGTATAATATTTGCCTCTGAGGTGGAGTAGAGGTAAAAGTATTGGAACTTGGAAATACTCAAGTAAAGTAAAAATGCCTCAAAATTGTACTTAAGTACAGTACTTGAGAGTAAATGTACTTAGTTACTTTTCACCACTGGTTGTGACGCGTACTGTAAGCCCAGTTCATGATCAGGAATCAACAATCTAGATGGTTTTATGAGGCTTCTCATAGAGCCGGTGCCAGATAGAACTGCTTCTGTCACGACAGGATATATTGTTTATCAGACCTTCCTAAAATGTATTATTTATGGCCCACCACCAGTACAGTATAGTAAGATTCATACATTGAAGTTTCTGAGTGTTTTGAAATGAACCAGGGCAGATCTTTCCACGTGTTCTTATCCTACAAAAGTGAAAATGAAATATACAATATAGCTTTCTTTTACATCTTGAGAAGAAGAAAGAAGAAAGTCTGCACACTGTTCTCAAGCTCCAAAAAACATGCTTTTTATTTATGCAACATTTCTTCATCAGGGAAATATATCTATATACGTTATATTATATATTTGCCTGATGAAGACCTAGAAGGTCGAAACGTTGCATAAATTAAAATTACATTTATTGGAGAACAGTGTGCAGACTTTCTTCTTCTTATCCTTGATTCTTCCCTTGATGTCCAGCACCTGGCCTAGATGCAGGCGTGGGATGTGCACACAATTCTCTCTGTGAAATGTTAACTTTTGTAGAGACATTGTCACACCTGGTTTAGATACACTGCCATTTGAACAAAAGACAATTCATCAGACTGTAGATATAATTGCAATGCACTGACTGCATGCATGTGAACATTTAGGATGAATTGATTTAGTTGTGTTCACAGTTGTGGGTTATTTGGCTACACTGCCAACAAATGACAATTGACATTGCACTGTTAAACAACATTGCTGTGATGTGATTCATTTGTATGTGACCTTGTTATGGTCCAAACGTACAACACAGTATGACAGGAGAAGGCCTTTTCATGTTGTCAAATATGTCCCACTTTGGAAAAAGGTTGGACAGCACTGTTGTACATCATTTGCTCTGTGATGAATCTCTTTGCACAGACCAAAAAGTGGCCATACAGTGATCTCAAGGCAATTTTATTTGAACACATTTATCAATCTGTTCGGGTAGCCACCCACGGACAAAAATCATAAAATCGGCACCCATGACCAGGAGTATCTATACCTTGACTCAAGTACTGAGGTTTGAGTACTTTATCCAGCACTACAAACGGCTCTGTGTGAGGACAGGTGATTGGTGGAGCAACTTCCCATGTCAGAGACGTAGCTGTTCTTGGCCGTATTCCAACTTCCTCATGTCATAAACTCGACGGGCGAGGCCTCTGAAACGATGAATATTTAAGGGGAGGGTGTGATATTTAAATGATGAACGTTTCTTTTGCAGCCGTCACATTTATCAACCCACAACCGGTCTTACGCTGTGTTTGGCAGAATACGAGCCTTTCATAAATCACCCTGAGAGCTGTCCTGAGATGATTCCTGAGCTCAGATCTGCTGGTCACTGTTAGGTTGATACATGTCTTTAGACAGTGGTGTAAAGTAACTAAGTACATTTACTCCAGCACTGTACTTAAGTACACTTTTGAGGTGTTTTTACTTTACTGGAGTATTTCAAATGTTCAGTACTTTAAATGGGTCCATTTGGTTCCATGTGTACCCTCTCAGAGTTACAGACCTGTAAGGGTCCATTTGGTTCCATGTGTACACTCTCAGAGTTACAGACCTGTAAGGGTCCATTTGGTTCCATGTGTACACTCTCAGAGTTACAGACCTGTAAGGGTCCGTTTGGTTCCATGTGTACACTCTCAGAGTTACAGACCTGTAAGGGTCCGTTTGGTTCGTAACTATCTATCATTCAGCTGGGGACCCCCTGGAACCCCCTCAAGGACCCCTGGGGGTCCCCAGACCCCACTTTGAGAACCACTGTTCTAGTGTATGGTACATATTTTTCCTCTGACATGCATAGTCTTTGTTATTCCTCATCATTACAACACACACACACACACACACACACACACACACACACACACACACACACACACACACACACACACACACACACACACACACACACACACACACACACACACGATACATAAAGGGATTGATTGCATCATGGCATATCAATTATGTATCACAGCTACAGTTGGGGGGCTGAAAGAGTGACACACACACACACACACACACACACACACACACACACACACACACACACACACACACACACACACACACACACCACACACACATTTTTCCTGGCAGTCTGTCTCTCACTGTTTGCTTCTAATTAACTCCCCATCTCCATTTATCTCTCATTGTGTGTGCATGTCCCAGTGTGCGTGTGCCTGCGTTCAGGGATTAGCTACAGTGCTACTTCCATTATGGAAGAGGCCAAGCAGCTGATTTGTGTCACTGGAGCAGCAGCAGCTTTACCTGTTAACAGTTGTTACCTCACCTGTTAGCTCATAGCTTCACCTGCTCAGGGTTGAGCAGCTGAAAGCTCAATTGAAACGGGCCCCGAACCTCAGGGGGCCCCCGAATTTTTGGGGAAAAAAATAAAAAATAAAAAATTCTAAATAAAATGTTAGAATTTTTTTCAAATGTTATTATTATTATATATATTTTTTCAAATATTATTATTATTATTTTATAAAATAAACTGTTTTTATATTATATTATTTATTATAATATTTTATTATTATATATAATAATATATTATATATATAATAATATATATATATTATGTATATAATTATTATATATTATATATATATTTTATTTATTATATATTATTTTATATAATATTTATAAAAAGATATATTTTTTTTATTTTTTTTCTGGGGCTGGGGGGGTGCATAGGGGGCCACATATTAGCTCTTGAAACGGGCCCCCAGATCACTAAGGCCGCCCCTGCACCTGCTAGCTTCACCCATATCATCACCTGCTGGCTTAGCTCCTAGCCTCACCTGTTAGCTCATAGCTGCACCTGCTAGCTTCACCCATAGCATCACCTGTTAGCTCATAGCTTCACCTGCTAGCTTCACCCATAGCATCACCTGTTAGCTCATAGCTTCACCTGCTAGCTTCACCCATAGCATCACCTGTTAGCTCATAGCTTCACCTGCTAGCTTAGCTCCTAGCCTCACCTGTTAGCTCATAGCTTCACCTGCTAGCTTAGGCTGTATTGAACTACAACCTGGCAGCAGTAAGTGCTGCTGTCGTTTCAATAGCTTTCATCCTGGTGTCCATACTTTGGGCGTGTCATTGCAAATACATTTCAAAAACCTAACTTCAAAAAATAGCCGATCTACAAGTTCACAACGATCGCCATCGGCTATATTTGTCACAATGAAGTATAGCCTACAGGGCTGAAGTTGTCCAAATGGACTCTTACAGGTCTGCAACTCTTGAGAGTACACATGGAACCAAATGGACCCAACCCCACACACACACACACAGACTAACAGAGCTGTACTGATATGTTACAGTATGTCACAGTCTCTCCTAACCCCCCACACACACACTGGCAGACTAAAGGTCATTTCACACGGCAAGCGGCCAAGGCCTATGTAATTCATTTTCAATGAGAGGCAGGCGATTATTTGTGACGCGCTGAGAAGTTGAGGGGCGGTGAGGCAGACGGGCGTGGCCCCATGAAATTCTCGCGCACGTGCTCGTTTGTGCACGGGCGCGCGGGCGGCAAGAGCTGGATTGTGGTGACCGCACCACGCAGGAAAACAAAACAAAACAATGATCGCGGCGCGATCACCGCTGATCCGAGCGGTACTGCCCGCGTGAACCGCTTGCCGTGTGTCACGACCTTAACAGAGATGTACCGATATGTTCCAGTCTCTCCTAACCACACACACACACACACACACACACACACACACACACGCACACACACACACACACTACCAGACTTACAGAGATGATCTGATATGTTCCATTCTCTAACCCCACACACACACACACACACACACGCACACACACAGACTACCAGACTAACAGAGATGATCTGATAGGTTCCAGTCTCTAACCCCACACACACACACAGCCAGACTAACAGAGATGTACTGATATGTTACAGTCTCTAACACCACACACACACACACGCACACACACACACACACACACACACACACACACACACACACACACACACACACACACACACACACACACACACACACACACACACACACACACACACACACACACACACACACACACACACACACACACACACACACACACAGATGATCTGCTAATAGAGAGCCACCGGGTCCTGCTCCACTTCTCATCCTATAATCTACACAGAGCTCATGGCCCACATTCTTAGCACACATATGATATAGCAACGTCCTACTTTCTATTATTGGAACAATGGATTATAGCACTGGTCTGGTGGTGAACATAACAATGAAGAGGATATATATGAGGGCAGTGGTGTAAAGTAACTAGGTACATTTACTCAAGTAGGCTACTTAAAGTACAATTTTGAGGTATTTTTGCTTTACTGGAGTATTTCCAATTGTCAATACTTTTACTTCTACTCCACTACAACTCAGAGGCAAATATCATACTTTTATATGATTATGATGAATATAATTACAAAACATTCATTAACCACCTCAGCCCTATATATACGTTTCGGCCATTTGAAAATAGAAGATCT
>NC_137626.1:1002798-1007798 GCF_963280865.1 Gymnoscopelus braueri
GAGAGAGAGAGACAGAGAGAGAGAGAGAGAGAGAGAGAGAGAGAGACAGAGACAGAGAGGGAGAGACAAAGAGACAGAGGACTATAAAATAATAATCACATCTATAAACAGCATAATAATGTGGCACAACGTCCATATAATGATCCCTATAATAGACCGCTGGCATGGCTGTGTGTGTGTGTGTGTGTGTGTGTGTGTGTGTGTGTGTGTGTGTGTGTGTGTGTGTGTGTGTGTGTGTGTGTGTGTGTGTGAGTGCACGCCTTACAAAAACTCATGCAGAGATCTGAGTGTTTAAACAGTGAGAGAGAGTGAGAGAGAGAGAGAGAGAGAGAGAGAGAGAGAGAGAGAGAGAGAGACGAGAGAGAGAGAGAGAGAGAGACACACACACAGAGAGAGAGGGAGATGGATGGAGACAGAGTGACAGAGAGAGAGAGAGATGGTGATCTAGAGAGAGGGATAAGAGAGACAGGGATGATAGAGTGATAGAGCGACATAGAGACACAGAGAGAGAGATGAAAGAGAGAGAGGGATGGATTGGTGCATCGTGAAGGAGTGACACTGGTTTTCAAAGCCTCCGCTGCGTGCTGCTCGCCCCTCTCTCTCTCTCTCTCTCTCTCTCTCTCTCTTCTCTGCTACACTCCACACTGCAGACATCACTGTGTGTCTGCCTGTGTGTGTGTGTGTGTGTGTGTGTGTGTGTGCTGTGCATCATGTGTGTGAGTGTGTACAGTATGTGTGTGTGTGAGTGTGTGTGAGTGTGAGCGTGTGTGTGTGTGTGCAGCACTTAGCTCACGGTGAGCCATGGTTTTGATCGGAGCAGCTATCAAATATGTTCTGAAATACTTCAACAAGACCAGGGGTAAGACTGTGTGTGTGTGTGTGTGTGTGTGTGTGTGTGTGTGTGTGTGTGTGTGTGTGTGTGTGTGTGTGTGTGTGTGTGTGAGAGAGAGAGAATTAAAGTGAAGTGCATAATGTCTCAGTGTTGCACTTCGTGCATGCATGTACAGTATGTTTGTATGCAAGTGCTGCGTGCGTGTGCGTGTGTGTGTGCGTGCGTGCATGCGTGTGTGTGTGTGCGTGTGTGTACATGTGTCTTTGGCTTTATACAGTGTGTGTCTTTAGAGCATGTGTGTGTGTGTGTGTGTGTGTGTGTGTGTGTGTGTGTGTGTGTGTGTGGTGTGTGTGTGTGTGTGTGTGTGTGTGTGTGTGTACGTGCGTGCATGTGTGCGTCCGTGTGTGCGTGCGTCTTTGCCTTTGTGTATGTGTGTATGTCTTTACAGCAGGTCTGTGTGTGTGTGTGTGTGTGTGTGTGTGTGTGTGTGTGTGCATCTTTGGCTTTACTGTATCTGTGTGTGTGTCTTTAATGTATGTCTTTATATGTGTGTGTGTGTGTGTGTGTGTGTGTGTGTGTGTGTGTGTGTGTGTGTGTGTGTGAGTGCGTGCAATACAGTGAATCAGAAAACATGATGAATGCTGTAATAAATATAATGTATTCCATTGCTGTAGTCTGTAGTGTACAGTACTATGTACAGTACTATGTACAGTACTATGTACAGTATGTCACACTGCATGTGGCTGCATGCTGTCACACGTCAATCATACCGCGTGTGTGTGTGTGTGTGTGTGTGTGTGTGTGTGTGTGTGTGTGTGTGTGTGTGTGTGTGTGTGTGTGTGTGTGTGTGTGTGTGTGTGTGTGTGTGTGATTGAATGGTGTTAATCAGCATCATGTGTTGCATCATCAGCATTGATAAAGCTGAATGCTCATCAGCTCATTGATGTGTTCACACACACTGCAGCTCATGTAAGAACAGATCTACAAGCTAACGACCCGTCCAATCACGACGGGTCGTTAGCTCGTAGATTTGTTCTTTTTTTGGCAAGCGACACAATAGAGCTTAAATGAACACTTTGCAGATATTTAACATCGTATTCTAACGTGTTCTAACGTGTTCTAATGTGTTCTAACGTGTTCTAACGTGTTCTGACGTGTTCTGACGTGTTCTAATGTGTTCTAACGTGTTCTAACGTGTTCTGACGTGTTCTAACGTGTTCTAACGTGTTCTAATGTGTTCTAACGTGTTCTAACGCGAGAATGTCACATTTATTCCAAGAAAAATACGTAGCTGTCAGCGCGATGGGGCGAAACGCCTCCATGTTGGACAGTCTGACTTTTCTGCATTTTGCAGAGAGCCAAGCTCTAAACGCATAGAATACGTGAGCTATTGTTTAACGTCTGCGTGGCTCTGCGGTCTATAAGAGGGTCTGTGTGTCTGTCTGTCAGTCAGTCAGTCAGTCTGTCAGTCAGTCTGTGTGTCGGTCTGTCTGAAGCTAATCTGACAAACCTCTGTCAGCAGGCTAACTCAGTACTGTTACCTCCACTGTGTTTAGTTATATTAACTCATTAGTTATATTAACTCATTAGTTATATTAACTCATTAGTTATATATTAACTCAGTACTGTTACCTCCACTGTGTTTAGTTATATTAACTCATTAGTTATATTAACTCATTAGTTATATATTAACTCAGTACTGTTACCTCCACTGTGTTTAGTTATATTAACTGCATTAGTTATATTAACTCATTAGTTATATTAACTCATTAGTTATATATTAACTCAGTACTGTTACCTCCACTGTGTTTAGTTATATTAACTCATTAGTTATATTAACTCATTAGTTATATTAACTCATTAGTTATATATTAACTCAGTACTGTTACCTCCACTGTGTTTAGTTATATTAACTCATTAGTTATATTAACTCATTAGTTATATTAACTCATTAGTTATATATTAACTCAGTACTGTTACCTCCACTGTGTTTAGTTATATTAACTCATTAGTTATATTAACTCATTAGTTATATTAACTCATTAGTTATATATTAACTCAGTACTGTTACCTCCACTGTGTTTAGTTATATTAACTCATTAGTTATATTAACTCATTAGTTATATTAACTCATTAGTTATATATTAACTCAGTACTGTTACCTCCACTGTGTTTAGTTATATTAACTCATTAGTTATATTAACTCATTAGTTATATATAACTCAGTACTGTTACCTCCACTGTGTTTAGTTATATTAACTCATTAGTTATATTAACTCATTAGTTATATTAACTCATTAGTTATATTAACTCATTAGTTTATATATTAACTCAGTACTGTTACCTCCACTGTGTTTAGTTATATTAAAATGTTAGTGTTTTGCCAGTGATGTGGGTCCTACCAGTGAGCAGTGGATGGCTGACATCATAGAGCAGTGGTTCTCAACCTCTGGGGGCGCGGGGTCCCCATGACAATTCAAGTTACCTTTTAAAAGATGAGAAGAAGGCAAAGAAAAAGACCATTACTGCATCAAAAGTAATCAACAATATAAAGAAAGAAGTCAACCATTGGCCAAATTGTCAAATAATATAAGAAAGAGGCAAACATTTTGAAAATGGCAGATCTACATCCTCACAAGGCCTTGCGTTGCAGGGCGTTGTGAGCTTGCAGATCTGCCATTTTCAATACATTTATCTGTGGAACCGATCAGAGAAAATTTACTTTACAAATCCAAGTGCTTGTCAGGGTGGGGGGGTCCCCAGTTCAAATATGATTATTTTGGGGGGTCCCCAGTTCAAATATGATTATTTTGGGGGGTCCCTCCCCAGTTCAAATATGATTATTTTAGGGGGTCTCCAGTTCAAATATGATTATTTTAGGGGGTCTCCAGTTCAAATATGATTATTTTAGGGGGTCTCCAGTTCAAATATGATTATTTTGGGGGGTCCCCAGTTCAAATAGGATTATTTTAGGGGGTCTCCAGTTCAAATAGGATTATTTTAGGGGGTCTCCAGTTCAAATAGGATTATTTTAGGGGGTCTCCAGTTAAAATAGGATTATTTTGGGGGGTCACGGCCTGAAAAGGTTGAGAACTAGTGTCATATAGAGGACTGACGTCACTGTTTGGTCATGAAGTCTGTATACTTCACTGACTGGAGTCCCCCAGGGGGCTATACTAGGCCCCCTTTCCTTTTCACCCCCCCTCTACACAAAATCTCTTCACAGAAAACAGCCGATCTCTGGGTTCTTTTGTGCTGAATGTTCCCCCTGAAGAGAGAGAGAGAGAGAGAGAGAGAGAGAGAGAGAGAGAGAGAGAGAGAGAGAGAGAGAGAGAGAGAGAGAGAGAGAGAGAGAGAGAGAGAGAGAGACACACACGACACACACACACACACACACACACACACACACACACACACACACACACACACACACACACACACACACACACACACACACACACACACACACACACACACACACACACAGCAAGAGGAGGCATGTGTTCAGTTATTAACAACTTATTATGAACCCTCTATAGCAGGGGTGATGCAACTTTGATGATGTAGACTAGAGGAACACTATATACACACTCACTCCAGAGGAACACTATATACACACTCACTCCAGAGGAACACTATATACACACTCACTCCAGAGGAACACTATATACACACTCACTCCAGAGGAACACTATATACACACTCACTCCAGAGGAACACTATATACACACTCACTCCAGAGGAACACTATATACACACTCACTCCAGAGGGACACTATATACACACTCACTCCAGAGGGACACTATATACACACTCACTCCAGAGGGACACTATATACACACTCACTCCAGAGGAACACTATATACACACTCACTCCAGAGGAACACTATATACACACTCACTACAGAGGAACACTATATACACACTCACTCCAGAGGAACACTATATACACACTCACTACAGAGGGACACTATATACACACTCACTCCAGAGGAACACTATATACACACTCTCTCCAGAGGGACACATTACATATACTGTCGGGCATAAATCTCTTATCTCTGTATTTTAGCTTTTTTCATCAATGAATGCCGTACTTCATCATTCTATGTCACACAAAAGTAGCAAAAATAGCCGATCTACAAAACGCGTCGCAGTTTTGAGCTT
>NC_137626.1:1017798-1087798 GCF_963280865.1 Gymnoscopelus braueri
CTGGTTTTATCTCCTACCAGGACCTCTAGTACTGCTGGTTTTATGTCCTACCAGGACCTCTAGTACTGCTGGTTTTATGTCCTACCAGGACCTCTAGTACTGCTGGTTTTATGTCCTACCAGGACCTCTAGTACTGCTGGTTTTATCTCCTACCAGGACCTCTAGTACTGCTGGTTTTATGTCCTACCAGGACCTCTAGTACTGCTGGTTTGATCTCCTACCAACGTGTCCTTTGTCTTCACCTGGTATCAGGTTGTGGACATTTCTCAGTTCTTCATCACTCAGATAAATTAAAATGACTATTTAGGCATTGAGAAGGTGCTCGAATCCAGAGCGACATTCTTAACCACAAATGGTCAAGCAAAACAAATTGAATTATTAATACAAAACACAAACATGTAGGCCTAACCAACATGCCTGCAACATAGTGTTAACAACATCTACCACAATAGGTGACAAGAATGAGCAGAGAGGAATGCTAGGGGGTGAGGTGGAGTCTACAGAGGTACTGTGGAGGAAGAGGAAGTGATCCTGTCCTGTCTTCATCACTTCAATCTGTTCATCATCATCATCACTCATTCCTCTGATCATTAAGTCTCACTACAAACCCACCATGTTACACTCAAACATCACCTCTCTCTCTCTCTCTCTCTCTCTCTCTCTCTCTCTCTCTCTCTCTCTCTCTCTCTCTCTCTCTCTCTCTCTCTCTCTCTCTCTCTCTCTCTCTCTCTCTCTCTCTCTCTCTCTCTCTCATGCCATGTTTGATTCCATTACTCATCTCTTCTTCTCCTCTTTCTTTGCTCTCATTCTCTCACCTGTCCTCTCCGTTCATCCTCCCATCTTCTTCTTCTTCTTCTCCTCTCAGAGGCTGTTGGACAGCTTCTCTCAGTCTTGTTTTTCTGTGTGCTGCTACTATCCACCCTGGAGGAGGAGACAGGTATAGCAGTGGGATTAACTGCAGAACCAACGTAGATTCCCAAACCCTGAAAGTAGATGATAGTAAAGTGGATTAAAGTAGTAACCAGAGAGCATTAGGACCATGTAGACACCCAGACATCACACACTAGCCTGCTCCAGTGACCTCACCAGTGGGGGAAAGTAACTAAGTACATTTACTCAAGTATACTGTACAATTTTTAGGTACTTTTCAGTACTTTTACTTCTACTCCACTACATCTCAGAGGCAAATATTATACTTTTACTCCACTACAATTATTTGAAAACTTTTGTTACTTTTCAGTTATAATTTATCATATTATGAAATGTACATTAACCACTTTAGCCCTATTTTATACCTAGGCTATTTGAAAATAGCAGATCTACAAGCTCACAACGCGTCGCGACGCGTTGTGTGCTTGTAGATCTGCTATTTTCAAGTATTTTAGCACTTTTATTTTTGGCACTTTAAAGGGATATTTCACTTTAAAAAAAAATTTGGGTCATTTTATCGTCTACTCAGGCTTTTGTGAACCCCCCAGACCGTTTTTAAGTTGCTTGATTCAGTATTTAGATTCAGATATTTAGAACCCGTCCTTGGTTCTGCTGACTCACCCTGCCCTCCTAATACACGAGGGGGGCCCCTCACGTATTAGGAGGGCAGGGTGAGTCAGCAGAACCAAGGACGGGTGTTTTTGATGAATCTAACATGTTAAAACTTGAGTTTGAAGTTATAATGGGTTTGTATAGGAAGGGGGCGTGTCTGATAAAATGATTATCAAATATCTAAATACTGAATCAAGCAACTTAAAAACGGTCTGGGGGGTTCACAAAAGCCTGAGCAGACGATAAAATGATTTTTTGAAAGTGAAATATCCCTTTAAGTACATTTTGATGCCAATACTTTTGTACTTTTACTCAAGTAAATTCTGAATTCCGGACTTTTACTTGTAATGGAGTATTTCCACATTGCAGTGTTGATACTTTTACTTAAGTACAGAATTTGAGTACTTTTTCCACCACTGATTATGACCCAGACATCAAACACTAGTCTCCTCAGTGACCTCACCAACGACCCTGAACAGGAACGTCCACTTTATCACATCACAAGTTTACACCATTAACCACTTAAACCCTATTAGTGGAAAGGATCTGTGCTACAACTGTATAAGCTACTCTGACCGCTTTGTCCCGTCTTATATAAGTCTCTTTGACAAAAATAGCCGATCTACAAGCTCAAAATGTAGTCTGTAGATAGGGCTATTTTTGCCGAATGTTCCCCTCTGAATGGGATCAGATGCTGGGGTTTCAAATGGATGAAAGAGTGGGTTGAATTGTTTTCCACACAAAACAACAACAATATAACATAACATAACCATATGGTGTGAACTCACACATAATCACCTCATAAGTGTCTCAGTCTCTTGTGTAATAAGAGCATCACTTAGTAGCAGACATTATGTATCTACTGTATGTATTAATGAAGGATCACTTAGTAGCAGACATTATGTAAATTAAAGCTACAGCATGTATTCACAGTAAAACACTTCCTGATTCACCTCAAGGAGATGCAAAGAAGGAGAGGACAGACGTTCTAATCTACACCATAGCATGTGTCATATAGGCCACTAGGAGGCAGCCTGGAGCTGGAGTGTTCAATGGAATGCATTGAAGTCAGTGAGACCAGCTCATGAATAAACTGACCTTTTGTCAGATAATTGGTTCAGGAAGATAAAAGTAGACATACGACACATTGTTTTCTGCTGTCATGTTGTCGAATGTGCACATGATGTCATAAAGATATCTAAAGAGCACAGAGTCGGTTTAGTGACTATAGACAGTATTCACTCTGACAGCTTGGTCAGGTTTCCAGGCAGACACTATAACTTAATTATTTAACAAAGCTGACAGGCTCTCATTGACTTCAATGCATTCCATCAGTTTGCCTCTCAGTGCATGCTGAACATCTGCCAGCTGGAAAAGGCTCTGTGTACAGCAGCCATATTGGAGAGAAATAGGGCCTCTTCCTTACTTCCTTCACATGTTGTTACCAATTGGGGTGGCAGTGGCTCAGGGGTAGAGTGGCCGGGTAGAGTGAACTAGAAAACCACAAGGTTCCCAGTTCGATCCCGGGCTGGGGTGCTCCCCTAGAGTTAGTGTCGAAGTGTCCTTGAGCAAGATGCTGAACCCCTAATTGCTCCCGATGAGCAGGTTGATGCCTTGCATGGTTTCCTCCTCCGTGTGTGTGTGTGTGTGTGTGTGTGTGTGTGTGTGTGTGTGTGTGTGTGTGTGTGTGTGTGTGTGTGTGTGTGTGTGTGTGTGTGTGTGTGTGTGTGTGTGTGTGTGTGTGTGTGTGTGTGTGTGTGTGTGTGTGTGTGTGTCAATGTAAAGCGCTTCGGATAGAAGCGCTATATAAATGCACCATTTACCAATGATACTAATATAATGAAGGCTCTGTTCAATTCTGGTCAAACTTTTTTTACAGCAAAAAAAAAGACAAAAGTTGATTTATATTGGTCAAATAGAACCGAATTAGACCCGAATTAGACCGAATTAGACCCAAATTAGACCCGAAATTAGACCCGGGTTGTGCACGCAAATGCACGCGCGCTGCGCGCGCGTGCATGTGCGTGGGCCTCACGTGAAATTCTCGCGGGGAGGCCCCGAGATTGTGCGTTACGCCACTGCTCATGGGTCCTTGAGGAGGGTTCCACATGGCCCCCAAAGGGTGTGTACTCCTATGGAGGTCCTTGAAATAAGTTTGAGGACCACTGTGCTACACTAAATGCAACAGAGCCTTCATTAGTGTCATTGGTAAGACCTGTGAAGGAAATAAGGAAGAGGCCCGATTTATTTCAAATATTGCTGCTGTGTAGAGCCTACTGCCAGACCAAGAACGTGACATGTCTGTCCTCTCCTGCTTTACACATCCTTGATTCGCCTGCAACACACCTGAACCTAAATCCACACCGATTGGCTGTGGAACCATGATGTCACTGGAGGTGGAGTTTAGCCGTAGTTAGCTGTACAGTAGATACATTGACATTGTTGCTGTCAGGATGAAACCTTGTATGTCCAAAACTGTTACTTTAAATGAAATGAAGAAAAAAAAGAAACTTGTGTTCTAATGGATCTAAGGTAGTTATTATTAAAGGCCTGTGGAGGATCTCCTGTAGCATGAGGCCAGCTTGATGTATAAAGTAAACCCCCTGACATGACGCTAATAACAGGGACTAACCTCCAGTCCAACCCATGATGCTGGGTCCCAGTTTTATAGTCTTTAGTACTGTAGGCCTATGACCCGACCAGGGGGTTGAACCCTGACCTCCCAACATCAGGGCGGACACTGTAACCACTAGGCCACTGAGCTGCTTCTGGATCAAAGCTGTTGATAATATTTTTCTACGTTAAATAATTATATAAACAAAAAAAACAAAGACTTCCGCTTCCACTTAAAAATAAATAAATAGCAGATCTACAAGCCCACAACATGTCACTTGTAGATCGGCTATTTTTGCACAACAAAAAAACAGTTGAAATGTGGAGATGCAAGGTTTCTGCCCGACAACAATCATACAATTACTCATTTACTCGCCCCCCCTCTCTCTCTCTCTCTCTCTCTCTCTCTCTCTAGTCCTCCGTTTCCTCGGAGGAGGACGAGAGGTTTTTCTTCGCCGCCGCCCGACCTCTGACCCCGCTCATAAACCCCTGTGACATCACGTACAGCTGTGATGACATCATCGAGTCCGGCTGTGATGATGATGACGTCATCGCCGCCACGTACGCGCCGGCGGGGGGCGGGGCCTCCTACCCGCCGCCGGTCGCCGGGGAGATGGCGTTCGTGCCCCGCCCCCGGCTGCCCACCCCAGAGGAGAAGATGAGGCAACAAGCCCAGTGTGTTCCTGCTGACATAGTGGCTATTAATGTGACAGGTACCACACACACACACACACACACACACACACACACACACACGCACACACACACATTTGAATTATTTTATTTGGATCTGCACAAAAAGCGCAATACATGATAGATCCAAACATTGATCAGAAGAAGGTCACATTATACGGGCAAACAGGATACATGCTTAACACACAGAGGAAAAAAGATAACGAATTGATGACATACTATTTACAGAAATTCAACAGTTGTTGTTTTTTTTTGCCACTGAAGGGGAAATGAAACATCTCCTTCTCCAGATAGACAGACTGCCCATAATAGCTGAGACAGAACAGTATTTAGCCAACTTTTTTGCATTTGTCTTTTGCAATCCTCCTAATTGCAGGCCACGGAGTACAAGTTTGTGGACGTGGCCCAGACTCCCAAACACAAGGACAATAAGTTGACAAGTTATATCCCAAGGCCATAATACGTTCCACCAAAGTCTGATATTTCATACGTTTGGATGTAAAACAAATGTCCATATACAAATCAAATGGGCAGCCTATTTCGAAGATAGTAACGTTTTTTCTCATTTCATTAATGAACACAATATCTGGGGTATTTGGAATATCTTGCAGTGAATTGACATGTGTGTCATTGTGATCAAACCAGTCTAGTTTTACAGTGCTGTGTTTATACATTTTTGTTGTCCTTTCCTGTACTTCTCTGATTCTGTCTGAGACCCAGATCCACCAGACGATCATGTCTGGCAATGTACAGTCCTTTATAGTGGCTGCAGCCATTTAAGATGTGTGCGACTGTCTCTTTGTCATGTGGTACTGGGTGTAGAATACAGTGTGGGTCATGTTCTGATGGATACCAGGTTGCCAAGTTAAACTTGGTCGGCAGCACTTTTTTTCCCTGTAGCTTCAGACTGGTCCAGTGCTGTGCACTGTGAATTCGATTCGCTCCCAGAATGGAGGCTCTCGCCGTCGCAGATTTGATTGACAGCTCAGCACCGTCCTGCTGGTAGATTGCGCGTGCATAGACGAGCGGATCTGTGACGATGCGGTTACTGATCGCAACAGCTGTTCCATCGGACGCTGCCCACTTCAGCTGTAATCCCGAACGATGGCACAAGTCGTTTAGGTCCATCCAATCGGACCGCACACCAAATCCTGCCGCTTTAATGTCCAATTTCCCATTTCCCTTTGTCCTGAATCCAAGGAATTGCGGCTCATTATCCATCGCGAGTGGTACTTTGCGTCGCTGCAGATGTTGAATGAGTGATTCACGGGCCATTTCCCTGACCGTAGGATCATCATTGTTGAGCATGTTGATAAGGTGGCTGGTTCTGGTTCTATATTCGGTACGCCCAAACCACCATCTCTGATGGGCTGAAAGAGGATGGAACGGGTGGAGTGGGTATTAAGTCTGAACCAGCCCCTCACCAGACGCACTGTCTTGTTGTTCAATTCTGTGAGGGTGTTCTGTGGCAAATAGACATTTGAGAAAAGGTGTTGAATTTTGGCAAGTGCCAATTCTCTGATGGCCTGCAGTTTCATTCGGATGGGGAGGGGGGAGGAATCGATTAAATCCAGTCTGACAGAGTAGTCATCATACAGTTCTCTGACTTGTTCTTCCCAGTCACCTGCAACATTAAATTTATGTCCCAGGTACAGATATGTCTTAAATATACTCGGATGGGTTTTTGCATAGGGAGAAGGGAGAATAGGGATGGTTCAATCCCGGCCCCCCTGTAGTAACTCTAAAGACCCCCTAGTGGTCCCGGACCCCCTGTTAAAGACCCCTGTTGTACATCATACAGAACCTAGATGTGTTGTACAGACACTCATCTACTATAAACTGATGATTAACCTCTCCTGTGTGTGTGTGTGTGTGTGTGTGTGTGTGTGTGTGTGTGTGTGTGTGTGTGTGTGTGTGTGTGTGTGTGTGTGTGTGTGTGTGTGTGTGTGTGCGTGTGTGTGCAGGTGAGAGCTTTGAGCGCCAGGCTAGCTTCCGTCGGGTGATGTCGTACACAGAGACGTTGCCACGACGACCTCGCAGGAACAGCCGACGACAAACCATCACCGGGATACCTGATGACATCATCAGAGAGCTGGGTATGACATCACTATTATTATGATGAGATACCTGATGACATCATCAGAGAGCTGGGTATGACATCACTATTATTATGATGAGATACCTGATGACATCATCAGAGAGCTGGGTATGACATCACTATTATTATGATGAGATACCTGATGACATCATCAGAGAGCTGGGTATGACATCACAATTATACAGCCACCTTCGAGAGATAGCCTACTCCTACTCGTTCAAAACCTTTAGTTTCAGCTCCTATAATTCAAGGCATTTCGTGAATTATTTGTATTAATTTAAAAACAATAAAACTAAGCTAAAAACTAGTCATTTCTTATACAAACGGGAGCCAAACAGAGTTGCTGTTTCTACAAAAAAAGGAGGCGGAGCCCCCAAAGGCAAAGGGGAAAACATATATTTTTAAATTTTTGTTACCGAATGGGTTCCCAGATCAAACAGATACAGATATGTGTGAGTGTAGTATTAATAGAGCTCAGAGCCTCTGGCTGATGAGGAAAAGCCTAATATCTCCTCTAGACAAGGAGAATGAATTCCCCTTTAGGCTAGTGGTTAAGATGATGGCTATCCACGCGGGGGACCCGGTTTTGAACCCTTGGTGTTTACACCATCCTTCCTCTCTCGGAAACCGATGGTCGTCACGGCGCACCCCGCGGCCAAAAGAGACACACACGGCAAGTTTGAGTAAATATACTTACTTACTTTTCCACCACTGTGTGTGTGCGTGTGTGTGTGCGTGTGTGTGTGTGTGTGTGTGTGTGTGTGTGTGTGTGCGTGTGCGTGAGCAGCCTATAAGTGCGATGCGGTTCAGCAGTCAGAGGTTGCAGAGGTCCAGTACGCCGCAGTGACACCATCCCACCAGGAGGGGCAGCAGAGAGCAGCAGCAGGAGAAGCAGGAGGGGGTCAGAGGAGGAGACGCATCAGAGCCCAGAGAGGAGAGGGCATCTCCAGCCTCATGGCCTCCCTCAGCCCCACCCTCACCCCCAACCCCAGCATCCGCACCCCATCCCCCGCTGAGGAGGAGGAGGAGGAGGACACCGCCCCCTACAGGACGCTCAGTGAAACGTCATCATACTCACTGGTTAGTTACAGTAGGATTATATGAAGGATTAGAGACGTTTAGAGAAGCTTGAAAGATAATAATACAATACTTTTTAAGACAATATTTCATGTAAAATTCTCTCTCTCTCTCTCTCTCTCTCTCTCTCTCTCTCTCTCTCTCTCCCTCTCCCTCTCTCTCTCTCTCTCTCTCTCTCTCTCCAGGCTGCTGACTCGCCCGTCCGCCTGCAGGACCTACAGGGTTTCCCCAGCGACCTGCTGCCCCTGCTGCCCTTTGACCCCGAGGCCCCCCGGGACGTCCCCCAGTCCCCCCTCTCCTCCCCCTCCTCCCCCTCCTCCCCCCTGTCGGACCGCCCGGCCCCCCTCCTCCCCCCCGGGCAGATGGGGGAGTGGTCCTACCCCAGTGACAGCTCTGAGTTCAGCTACCTGGAGGTTCTGGAGGAGCAGAGCTGGGACTACCAGCCGCTCTCCCCCAGCTCCTCCACAGGCCTCAGCCAGGAGGAGGGCTGGAGCTGCGACCCGCTCCTCCTCTCGTCTCCCTCCTCTCGTACGGACTGCAGCTCGCTGTGTTCCGAGGACATGGGCGGCGGTTCGAACCCCTCGCGGTACGAGGAGGAGCGTGGCGCGCCCAGGAGGCAGTATGGCCACAGTATCTCCTCCTCCATGGCCTCCTCCTCCTCCTCCTCCTCCTCCCCTCGTTACGCGCGTAGCGGCACGCCGCGGAGCATCTTGTTCCGCAAGTCCAAGCGGGCCCCGGCCCCGCCCCGCCGCTGTGACTCCCTGAGGAGGGGCCCGGCGGGGCCGAGGCCCCTACAGACGCCTCCCCCTCCCCCGGCCCCCTTCGGAGACCCCTGGGTGCCGCGGAGGCGCCCCAGCGGGGTCAACTGCGGCACGGTCACCACGTTCGAGCCCCTGGGCCCGGCCGAGGAGCCGCCTCTCACCCGGGCCCCTCCCCCCGGGGTCCAGGAGGGGCTCAGCCTGGCTCTGGAGCCCAGGGGCGGAGCCTCGTCCCCGGGCTGCGGCCTGCAGCGCCTCACCTCCCCCTCCAGCGGATACTCCAGCCAGTCCAACACCCCGCTCTCCTCCCCTCTCACCCCCTCCTCCCCCCTCGTCACCTCCTCCCCCTCCTCCCCCTCCTCCTCCTCTACACCCACCAGGGCCGAGGGGAGGCCCAAGCCCTCCGTGCCGGAGAGGAAGTCCTCCCTGTCCTCCTCTTTCTCCTCCACCTCCTCCCTCTCTTCCTGCACCTCCTCGGAGTCCTCCGCCAAGCACCCGCCCCCTCCGCCGCCTCCCCCTCTGCCGGGGAAGAGCCGCCGTTCCTCCCCCCCTCCCCTCCCCGCGCCTCCTCCCCTCCCCAAGCTGTCTATTGCCTCACCTCCCCCTCCCCCGCCTCTCCCCCCTCCCTCCCCTCGCCCGCCCCCGCCTCCTTACTCCCACGCCTTAAAGCAGTCGTCGCGACCTCTGACCTCCCCTCTCCCTCCCCCCTTGGACCTCCCGGGACTGTCAGTCAACTATGAGACTCCTCCCCTTACTCGCCCGCCACCTCCTCCTCCTCTCCCCTCTGGTAGCTCCTCCCACTCCCTCCCCCAGTCCCCTCTCCTACTCCCCACCAGAGAGGGCGCTCCTCATCGCCTGGCCTGCAGCCCAGGAAGCCCCTCCCGTCCCCTGGTCACCGCTGAGGCGCTGCACGGGATCAAACTTCGCTCCGTCAAGAAACAGCAGGGCCTGCTTGCTAGCGCCACGCTAACCGGCACTACGGAGCCGGATGATGCCAATGTCCAGCACCCAGCCGGCACTGATGCTAAGCTAGCCGCGAGCGGAAGGCCAGCTCCGGATGCTAGTCAAGCATTAATGAGCGAAAGATCTGATACGTATGAAGATACTGCTGCTCAGAGCCCCAGGAGCGCTAATGTTAGCAATGATGCTAGCCAAACAATGCAGCAAAGCTCTGTACCGAGTCTTACCTGTGATGTCCCTCCTCAAGACACTGAGCGTGAGAAACACCACAGCCAACATGAAGAGGTGTATGCTATGCTAACCAGCAGTCTACCAGCTAGCCCTGATAGTGCTATGCTAACCAACGGTCTACCAGCTAGCCCTGACAGTGCTATGCTAACCAACGGTCTACCAGCTAGCCCTGACAGTGCTATGCTAACCAACAGTCTACCAACTAGCCCTGATATGCTAACCAACAGTCTACCAGCTAGCCCTGACAGTGCTATGCTAACCAACGGTCTACCAGCTAGCCCTGACAGTGCTATGCTAACCAACAGTCTACCAACTAGCCCTGATATGCTAACCAACAGTCTACCAGCTAGCCCTGATAGTGCTTTGCTAACCAACAGTCTAGCAGCTAGCCCTGATAGAGCTATGCTAATCAACAGTCTACCAGCTAGCCCTGATAGACCACAAGTCAAACTACCCACTGTGACACAGCCTGAGGCCGATGCTAACTACATCAACACAAAAGAACCACTGACGCCAGCAGAGTACCTGCGACAGCAGATGACTGATGCTACGATAATAGAGCTAGCTGAGAAACAGGGAAACACTGAAGACATTTGGCAAAAACAGGCTCAGTACTTTACGTTCTCAGACAGAGATACTTCTGTCCCCGACATCACAGGGACAGAGTACAAAGAAGAGACACGTAGGGACAGTTTTAAAGACGTGCTCAATGCAATAAAAAGTGATGCTCCTCTGAGGCCCGTCAATGACACTCCACTCACCCGTTGCACACCTGCTTCTAAGCCGTGGTGTTCTCCCGTGAAGGCGAGGTCCCTGGAGAGAGCCATCCCACCGAACAGTGACACTACCTCTAAGCCACGGGGTTCTCCCGTGAAAGCACGGTCCCTGGAGAGACCCATCCTTCCCAAGAAACCTGATCTTGAGGCACTGGGGCTTCTGAGGTCCCCCGGGGCCAGAAAATACCCATGGAAGGCGAGAGGATCTCCCAGAGGTATTCCTGAGGACAGTGTGCCATCTATTACCAGCGACAGCACCCGATCAGATCGATCCGTTACTCCTGTACGTGAACACGCACCTTCTCCAACAAGGACCTTACCTTCCCCAGCACACACCTCAGCTCCTCCAACTTCTCCAGCGCACATGTTAGCTTCTCCCACGTCTACCACAAACACCACATCTTCTACAAAACACTCAGCATACACTTCGCCTTCTACAGCACACATCTCAGCTTCTACAGCACACACAGCACGAACCTCACCTTCAGCAACAGAGACCTCGCCTTCTAGAAAACAGACAACGCACACTTTAGCCTCTCCGACACACTCAACAAACACCTCAACTTCTCCAGCACACACCTCGGCTTCTCCACAAACCTCAGCTTCTCCATCTTCTCCAGCACACACCTTACCTTCAACACAAACCTCAGCTTCTCCATCTTCCCCAGCACACACCTTACCTTCAACACAAACCTCATCTTCTCCATCTTCTCCAGCACACACCTTACCTTCAACACAAACCTCAGCTTCTCCATCTTCCCCAGCACAAACCTTACCTTCAGCATACACCTTAGCTTCTCCATCTTCCCCAGCACACACCTTACCTTCAGCATACACCTTAGCTTCTCCATCTTCTCCAGCACACACCTTACCTTCAACACAAACCTCAGCTTCTCCATCTTCTCCAGCACACACCTTACCTTCAACACAAACCTCAGCTTCTCCATCTTCTCCAGCACACACCCCGGTCACCTCCCCTCAGAGGCAGAAGCCTCCGATCCCGCACAAGAAACCAGACCTGCTGATGATCCCGTCGCCCAAACGGACCAAACCCGAGACGGACGCCGTCGTCCCCGACAGAGACCCAGAGACCGGGACCAGAAGGACGGAAACGTCCGGGGCAGCAGAGGAGGAGGAGCCCAGGGGGGAGGAGAGGAGAGTTCACAGGGGCTTCATGAGGTCGTCCCTGGCTGAGGAGGAGGAGGAGGAGGAGGAAGAAGAGGAGAAGGAGACGCAGAAGGTTGAAGAGAGAGGGATGACGATGATGATGACGATGGTGTCAGAGGGACAGAAGAACAGAGGGAGGAAGAAGAAGAAGAAAAGGAGGAGGGTGGAGAGGAAGCTGGCCATGATGCCGCCGCCCACAGCGCTTTCCTCTTCATCGTCGTCTTCGTCCTCCTCGTCTTCGTGCTCATCCACGGAGGAGGAGAAGGAGGAGGTGAAGAGGAGGAGCGACGAGAGGGAGGTGGAGGAGAGAAGGATGGAGGAGAGAAGGATGGAGGAGAGAAGGATGGAGGAGAGAAGGATGGAGGAGAGAAAGAAGGAAGAAAGAAAGAAGGAAGAAAGAAAGAAGGAAGAAACGAAGATTGAGGAGAGAAAGATGGAGGAGATAAGGGTGGAGGAGATGAGGGTGGAGGAGATGAGGGTGGAGGAGATGAGGGTGGACGAGATGAGGATGCAGGAGAGGAAGCGAGTGGAGGAGCAGGTGATGATGACGAGGAGGAAGGAGCAGGAGGAGGAGGAGGAGGAGGAGAGCAGCGACACGGACGCCTCCTGCGAGCTGATTGGTCAGAGCAGGCACTCCCTGAGCAGCCTGCTGTCCAATGACAGCCTGAGGGGGGCGCTGTCTCTACCCGACCTCCTGATACTAGAGGAGGAGAGAGAGGAAGAGTCAGAGAGGAGAGACGATGGTCCTGTTGATGGTAAAACATCTTCTATGTTCTCAAACATTGTCATGTCATGGACCCCCACATTGATACATATTAGGCCACGGACCCCCATTTGAAAGGACTTGGTGACAGGGACCCCCATCAGAGTAGATCTGTCAAGAATGTTCAAGAATTTTCAAAAATAGACAATCTACAAGCTCACAAAGCGTTGTGAGCTTGTAGATCGGCTATTTTTGTATAGTCAAAATATGAAACAGGTTTGTTTTTGTCCCCAGACCCCACTTTGAGAACCTCCGCTGTAAACAGCAGTGGTGAGAAGAACTCAGATTACTTAGTTAAGTAAAAGTAGCCATACCTCAATGTAGATACAGTATAAGTCCTGCTTTCAAAACATTACTTAAGTACACATTAATTGGCATCAAAACAAACTACCAACATTAAAAGTACTCATTATGCAGAATGGCCCATTTCAAAATCACATTATTGTATTGTAATTAGTAATGCATGTTTTCATCACTTTAATGTTGCAGCTGTTAATGTGGGGCTGATTGTAATTACTTTATGTGCTCCTGTAAAGCTTAACCTACATTCATACATGTTCATTCACCACTTGATGTGTTTTATATTAACAATATAAATCTGATAATTAACTAGCAAATACAAGTGTCACTTGTAGTGGAGTAAAACACTACAATATATGTCTCTGATAGTGGAGTAACAGTATAAAGTATAAACAAATGGAAATAATGAAGTAAAATAAAAGTACAGTATTCAAATGAAAGTACTTAGTTACCATCCACTGCTAGTAAACACAGACAAAGATAAATACATGTTAGTGTAAAGTTATGAAAGACAAATGTAATACATTTCTGTCTCCCTATCTTCTTGTCTCTGTCTCCCTCTAGTGGAGATGTTTGGTAGTGTATCTGCAGAGGACATGCTGGCCTCCAGTCGACCCAGAACTACAGAGGACCTGTTTGCTGTCATACACAGGTACACACACACACACACACACACACACACACACACACACACACACACACACACACACACACACACACACACACACACACACACACACACACACACACACACACACACACACACACACACACACACACACATTAATAACATGACGTGTCACGTGTGAAGTTTAAATGTGTTTCATCTCATCCTCCTCGTACCTGGAGCAGTGCAGTGTGGGAAGGCACGGCATGAAAGGCCTCAGATGGGCGGGGTTTGACCCGGCAGGTAAAGCTGTGATTGGCTACTGAGTGTTAGGAGGTCTGGACCTTGTAGTTCCCTGGATAGAAGAGTGTAGTTTTGTGTCTGTGGTTCCCTTAGGATGCTTGTTGTCCGTCAGTGTTTCACAACCTTTTTTTTCTTTTCCCCCTGACAAAACCTGAGACCCCACACATGCACACGCACACACACTTGTGCTTTTTCAGATGTAAGATGCAAGTATAAGCTTCTCGTACGACGAAAACAGCCTGTGTACAAACTGTACATGTGTTGTGAAGATTGTACATCAGCTTTTTTCACTATTTTCTTTTTACTTTATGAATACAAATTCATCATTAAGGCGTCACATTTTGCCGCTCTGTCAGCAGCCCTCATACGTCAAGTTTTGACATGACGGGACAAAACTAAACCTAACCCTAATCCTAAACCTAACTCTAAATTTAAACTAAACCTAAACCTAATCCTAACCTCACAAAATCTGTGCAGAGAAAATGATAAAAAGAAGTTGTTCTCCGGATGGGAATTGATCACATGAGGTTGCAGTTTATAGCTAAGCGGTGCTACCAGGTTATCCACCGAGGCAGCTGCCCACTCCTTTGATTCAAGGAGTCTTTGAAGCTCCAACATGTGCGTTTTAGTGTTAGTAGTGTTATAGTAGTTCTATAGTGACACATTAGGGGGTGAAAACGACAGAGGTGGGAGTGAGAATGTGTTGCACAAGGAACAGCCAGGCAGCACAAGGAAAATACACTGGGAATGTTTAGGAATAAATGTGCACAAACTGTCAGGGAACACATGGAACTGAGGGTTGAAATACACACAGGAGTAACCACACACAGGTGAACACAACGATTAACACAGGGATAGGCTGGGGGAGTAACAGGTGACTGATGGGGGTTAACAACCATCAGGAGAGACAAGACAGGTAACAGTTAACCAAGGGAAACAGGAAACACTAGGACAGCACTACAAAATAAAGGCAGAAAACAGGAGGACACATTACTTAGAATATATATGACCATTCAAGGACAGCATCCCTGTGTAAGTGGACCGCTATAAGAAGAGTGTGAGGTTAATACTCTGAGTGCTTTTTACCTGACATGTCTGTCTGTCTGTCTGTCTGTCTGTCTGTCTGTCTGTCTGTCTGTCTGTCTGTCTGTCTGTCTGTCTGTCTCTGCATTGGTCTCCCAGGTCAAAGAGGAAGATGTTGGGGAGAAAGGATTCAGAGGACGACAGACACCGCTCTTCCTCATCCTCCTCTTCCTCAGCCTCCACCCCCCCGCCGACCCCCACCGACCTCCCGCCCTCCTCCTGCCTCTCCTCCCATCCCCTGGGTCCTAGAGCCCAGCGGTCGGGCAGCAGTGAGAGCTTCAAGGCTCTGCTGCTGAGGAAAGGTTTCCGCTGTGACCCGTCCGCCCGCATCTCCGCCGTGGAGCTCCTGCGCACCTCCGCACGCCGCCTGCAGAGGGCGGCGCCTCCGCCGCACGCCCACGACTACGACTACGACCCCAGAACCGACCTTGACCCCGTGCTTGACCTCCATTCTGAGACTCACCCCGACCAGGACCAATCACAGCGGGACACCGAAGCAGACGGCGAGCGTTTGACCCGGACGCCGTACGCGACGCCGGACTTGAACCTTCACGCGGCGGTGGACGTACCCGCCGCGACCCCACAGGACCAGGGGCAGAGAGCCCCGTCCCCGTCCACCAATCATCACCTGGTCCTCCTCTCCTCCTCGCTCTCCTTCTCCTCCTGCTCCCTCCCTACGCTCCCTCTCTGCCCGTACGCCCCTCCCCCTCCCTACGCCCCTCCCCCTCGCGCCCTGACCCCGCCCTGCTCCTCGGCCGGCCGGCGCTTCGCCTGGCGCTGCCGCCTGCGGGGGTTCCCCATGACGGCCATCTTGGAACGGGACAGCGAGGAGGAGGAGGAAGAGGAGGAGGAGGAGGACTTTGACGAGGTTTTCCTCGTGTCGACGGGGTCTGCCTTGGCCTTGGCCTGACCCCCCTCCCCCCCAGATCAGCTAGGGGCCAGTGGTTCTCACCGGGGGTCCCCCAGGGGTCCTTCATGGTGTTCCAGGGGGTCCAGAAAAAATGAGGAACAGTTGAAACACCGTAACCTTATTTTATACTTAGGCCGTTTGAAAATAACTGATCTACAAGCTCACAACGTGTCGCAATGCAACCCGTCATGAGCTTGTAGATCGGCTATTTTCCAGACGTTCTGAAATAATCTTGAAACATCCTGAAAACTTTGGAATGATGTTGAGAACTTAACAACACAAATCTCCTTATGGGGGTCCCTGGCACAAGGTCAGATGGGGGTCCTTGACATGATGATCAAATGAATTTGTCCTTGACTTGATAATGTCCAGGACCGCTGAGCTATAGGGTCCAGAGACCAGGCTCTCAACCACTGTAAGGCCGTGTTGTCCATCAAAGTGTTTTATCCCAGAGGAACACGCAAGGCGCTTTGGTAAAAACCTTCCTAAAACACAGAGTTGAACTCTGGGCGCACGGATAAAAACGCCAGACGTTTACGCACGGCGCAGAACAGACGTTCAGCACCGTGTGACGCTGCTGGTGTTTCCACATTGTAAACACATGAAAACATACGCACTGCGCTCAGGAATAAAAGTCTTGGTGGACACGGGCCATAAATCACTGGAGAATTGAACCTCTAAATGTGTCATTTTCTACATCTTCTCCCAGGTTGTAATACGGTGATGTGTGTGTTGGGTCACAATCTACCGCAACTGAAATATCTTGTTGCATCGAGACGTTTGTTTCTGTTACCTCAGCATGGCAGGCGCACCGAGAACGCAGGCCTGAGGCTAGCGAGTCACCGCCGAGCGATCCGCTAGGTGAGCGAAAGGCAGAGGATGAGCAGCTTATGGCCAACGCACGTCCATGAGCGCACCGTCCGAGTCTGCAAGCCGCGGTAGACGGAATGTTTCGTCACGTTGAGCACAACGAGCGCTCCCTACCCCCCTGTCTCAGCCAATCACAGGCTGAGTCTTCATGAAAGGGAAATAAATATCGCTCCAGTGTTTTCTCTCCCAACTCGTAAACATTTAAAACGAGGCAGGCGCACCAACTTGAGCGCCGCGAGGCACGTCTAAGCGAGGCGCTAGCCCAACGAGAGCCGTGCCAAGCGGTGCGGAGTTGCACTTCTGCCAACTCTTAAGCCATTGGAGTTACTCACCGACAGGCTTGGAATCATATACCGTGTCTAACGTCTGACATTTGGTCAAACGTTGCCCAACCGGTCGCCGTAGTACAACCTGGGTGTGAGAATGCGTCGGTCGATTTTACAACCTGATAGATTTGGTAGCGTTCACGTTCCATGAATCCTCCATGTTTGAGTTTCTCTGTCTGCGCTCCATCGGCCATTTTGAGATTATTGATTAAAACGATGTATGAGATGTTTTTGATATTTTGTAATATTATTATTTGTGACAAACGTCAACATCACAGTGACCTGAGGGAACGATTGACACTCGTGTTACCATAGAGACCAGAGAAATACACCCCGAGCTATAAACTAAGAGGAGGCACTTCCTGGTTACTGTTGCCATGGGTTGTGTTTGTTTCTACTGTGTCACTTCCTGGTTACTGTTGCCATGGGTTGTGTGTGTATTGAGGAGAGTTGTTTCTAGTGTGTGTTGAAGTTGTGCGTCAGGCTCAGCAACATGTTGAACTGTAACACAAAGCTACGTTGAAGCTGTTCTATCGTCTCTGTCGGGTGGAAACCTCATATGTCCAAAACTGTTACTTTTCACGATAAAAATTTGAAAATAGGAAAAGTAGCAGATCTACAAGCTCGAAACGCGTCGCTTTGCGCCGCGTTTCGAGCCGCGTTTCGAGCTTGTAGATCTGCTACTTTTGATGCTTTTGTGTGACGCTGTAGTATGATCAAGTAGGACGTTAATTTACGGGGGGGAAAAAATACACAAAAAGTTAAAATTTGGAGATAAGAGGTTTCTTCCCGACAATGATATTCAAACACACACTGTTGTTGTGTTGTCATAGCAACACATTAACCACTTTCAAACTGGCGTCCATATGGTGTATGGTTATGAACAAAAGAAATCCCCATAATGTAAACTTTTCCAAAGATGTAGAAAAAAAAAATCCAAATATTTTCCAAAAAAAATCAATTAAAAAAGTGAAACAATTAAAATAGATTTTAAAAAGTCAAAATGTTTGAAATATCTCACCATGCATCACATGGAGATGCATTGTGAGCTTGTCGATCGGCTATTTGTCATATGATTAAGTATAAAGGGCTTAAGTGGTTAAAACAGTGACTTAACTCAACAACATTAACACTAAATACTACGATGACTACTACTGCTACTACAATATTACATGTATTACTTGTACAATCATAGCCTTATGAGTTACTGTATCACCTATTAGTATTAATAAAGATTATAATAGCCCAGCGGCTGAAAAAAAGAGGACAAAGTGTTAAAAGTAACAAGTTACATTCACTGACTCTGAGAATGACACAATGTTTTATTTCCTTACAGGATAGTTTTAATGTAAATACATATTTGAATGTTTTTATCAATCATTTTTATATCACTGGACATAATCACCTTTGGTTCTGTTTCTTCTGTTCTTTTCTGTTTGTTTTATAGTATTTATTTACTGAGGTGTTCATACTGGTAGAGGGAAACTAGACTGGTATAAAAAAATGTATTAAAGATTAAATTAACTCTTTTAACTGGATTATACTGGATTATAGGAGAGAGAGAGAGGGGGGGGGAGGTGGATGAAACGATAGACGAGGTAAACCGACGTTGCTGTGGTGCATGTGAGAAAGAAAAGAAAGAAAGAAAGAAAGAAAGAAAGAAAGTGTTCCATATACAGACTATAGCAGGTGGTGAATGTTGCTGATGTTGGAATCTCCAGTTTTAATAAAATAATCTGAAATGTTACGTGTGTTGTATCTTCTTTGCACACACACACACACACACACACACACACACACACACACACACACACACACACACACACACACACACACACACACACACACACACACACACACACACACACACACACACACACAGTTAGGTGTTCAGTGTGTTGCTCAAGGACACGCAGCCAGGAGGAGCCGGGGATCGAACCAGGAACCTTCCAAGAGGATCGGTGACATCATCACATTTTAATGGCATCTAATTATGAACTCATCTCTAACACTATGATGATTGATAATCGGTTAATTAATGTCTAATTTATCCTCAACACTAATATAATGACTGACTGATGTTATTTGGATTCTGTGACACAGAGCATATTGTCGCTGTCTGGCACAAACCAGCTAACTCCATTTTGCCGCCTTTGCATTTGTTTCCATAAATCAGTGCTATTGAACAACCTTTACGTCTGTGTGTTGATAAAATAGATTAAAACAATATTGAACCAATGAAAAGCATTAAAAAGCGCTTCTGCTAAACCAGCTAACTCCACCAAAGGGGGGTTGGCGTTATAGGGGGTGGAGTTAGAGGGGGTGGAGTTAGAAAGGGGGGTGGAGTTAGCTGGTTTTGCGGACTCCAGGCTCCACCCCCCTTTGATCTCCAACCTCATTGTGAGCTTGGAGATCCATTCAGCTGTTCTTATCAACGATGAACAAAACCTCCTAATATAATATAACTATATAATATAACTATATAATATAACTATATAATATAACCATATAATATAACTATATAATATAACTATATAATATAACTATATAATATAACTATATAATATAATATAATATAATATAATATAACTATATAATATAACTATATAATATAATATAATATAATATAATATAACTATATAATATAACTATATAATATAACTATATAATATAACTATATAATATAACTATATAATATAATATAATATAATATAATATAATATAATATAATATAACTATAATATAACTATATAATATAACTATATAATATAACTATATAATATAACTATATAATATAACTATATAATATAATATAATATAATATAATATAATATAATATAACTATAATATAACTATATAATATAACTATATAATATCGACAGCAGAAACCTCTTATCACCATCATTTATTTATTTATTAATGTATTTTTATGGTAAATTAACCCATTGAGACCGGGAACGCATTCCTGTCATTTTAAGACTTCTTTGGCTATAAAAAATAGCAGATCTACAAGCTTATATCACGGCACAGAGTTCCGCGATATAAGCTTGTAGATCTGCTATTTTTGAAAAACCTTGAACATTTGTGCAAAACTTTGAATATATATATATTTTAAAGTGAACATTTGTAACTCAAATCTTTGCTTCTGGGGGGTCCCTGGAACAAAACATTTTGAGATGGGGGTCCGTGGCCAAATACACATCATTTTGGGGGTCCTTGACATGGAAAAGTTGGAGCACCACTGATATAGAAACATAGTGTTAGGATTTAGAACACATGTTTAGATATGTATTTGGCTGTGGACCCCCATCTCATTTTTTTTTGTTCCAGGTACCCCCCCATGCAAAGATTTGAGTTACAAATGTTCGCTTTAAAATATATATATATTCAGAGCTTTGCACAAAGAAGCTTCTAGATCTGCTATTGTTTGAAAAATCATGAAAATGTGTGCAAATCTTTAAATATATATATTTTCAAGTGAACATTTTTAACTCAAATCTTTTTGGGGGGTCCCTGGAACAACATATTTTGAGATGGGGTTCCACGGCCAAATACACATCATTTTGGGGGTCCTTGACATGAAAAAAGTTAGAGAACCACTGATATTATAGCAACATACGTTTAAAAAAAAAAGAACTGTTAGTATTTAGAAGACATTTGTAGAATCCCCCAGAAGCACAGATTTGACTTACAAATATTCGCTTTGAAAAATATATATTCAAAGACGTGCACAAATGTTCACGATTTTTCAAAAATAGCAGATCTACAAGCTCAAAGCGCGGCACTCGGTGCCGCGCTATGAGCTTGTAGATCTGCTATTTTTGAAAAGCCCAAAGAAATCTTAAAACGATGAAAGCGTTCCCGGTCTTAATGGGTTAATGCACTTCTTTGACATACTGGGGTCAATGTAAAGCCTTGATTACAGACCTTTAACCCACACATGTCTGAAACTGGTTTTAAATGTGTGTTGTGTTATGTGGAAGGTCAGGGAGACATTCATGTTTTATTATTTCATTTTTAAAGTGTGAATTAAATTGTATTTAACTGGGTCTTTGCCTCTATGTCACATTGTGACGTTCAGATGGCTCTGCTCTGGGGGTCCCCCGTCAGTGAAGTATAATGTAGACCAGGGGTCCTCAATGTCTTTCAGGCCAAGGACCCCTTAGCTGAGAGACAGATGAAGCAGGGACCCCTTAGCTGAGAGAGAGATGAAGCAGGGACCCCTTAGCTGAGAGAGAGATGAAGCAGGGACCCCTTAGCTGAGAGAGAGATGAAGCAGGGACCCCCACTACATGTTACAATACAAATAACATTGTGTTGCAGATTTAACTATTTCATAGATTTCATAGAAAGCTTCATAGACTTGTTTGACAGCTTTTTACATCAATGTTGTTTGTTAAGTTTTTGTTACACATTAGCTTCTCTATTAATTCATGTTAAAGTGTACTTTCAGACATTTAACCACTTTAACCCTCAATAGTCTGTTCTGGGTCTGCTCTGTTTTCCCTCTACACCAAACATCTTTGCCGAAAACAGCAGATCTACAAGCTCACAGCGCGAGACGCGCTGTGAGCTTGTAGATCTGCTTTTTTTCCGGCTAATGTTCCCCTCTAGAATAGGGATGCTGGGGTTCAATTGGTTAATGTAAAAAAAAAAGCAAGTTCTTATCACACAAAGATTTGACGCCCCCCCCTGTAGTAACTCTGAGGAACCCCTAGGGGTCCCAAACCCCCTGTTGAAGACCCCTGCTGTTTCAGTGATTAAATGTTTTCTCATACAAACACACTGTGTATTTCAGATACAAACACTGCCATCTGGTGGCTGTTTGATGTCAGTACAACAGAAGGTTACAGGTGATGACTGGCTTTAGAAACACATATTATCATCACTGTCACCATGAAACCTTGTATCTCTTATTGTCATTAATTAAGGCACTATTTTATACTTCATTGTATGGGAAAACTGGTAGAAAAAGACTCACTGCATACAATTTTTAAGGAAAACTCCGTACACAGACTTAAGAAAATATATTTTATTTATTTTAAATGCTCATGGTGTGCTCGGTGCTCATAGTGATTAAAAAAGCTAACGTTTCAGTCCTAAGACCTTGGTCAGTGCTATAAGGGTGTCACACAGACTAATACACTGCTTTTATAGAGTACTGGATACTTTTACTTCTACTACACTACATCTCAGAGGCAAATATTGTACTTTTACTCCACTACAATTATTAGAAAACTTTAGTTACTAGTTACTTTGCAGACTTTAACCACTTCAGCCCTATTTTATACATAGGCTATTTGAAAATTAGCCTGGTAAACCCTCCCTCCGGAAATCTCAATTCCATTTCATTTCAGGAGTGAGTCTGGCATGATCCGCCTTTCTGCAATATTGGCTGTGTATGCCAAACGGCCGGGCCTATCAGCGTCGTCGCTCATTGTTCTGTGATTGACAGCTTACGTTGGCCAATCAGGTGGCGAGTTCGAGTGAGCCCAAAACACGAACGGCAGCCATCTTTTTCTTGTGCGGCCAATTCTCCGCTATTTTGAGGCACGGAATTTACTTATAAGATATCGTTTGGATAGAATTTAGTTGTTTAACTTCATATATGTGGTCAATTAATCATGACAAAGCCTATTTAAAAAAAAAAAATTAGAGAACCGGTAGGGGCGGGCAGTGACACCATTGTACCCGAAAAAGGCAACCCATTTTGGGTATGGCTGTCTCAAAAGTCCCGTCGCGTCACATTAAGACTGGTGAACTGCTGATTGGCTGAAGGGGAAAAATTATCATTGGCTGAAGGGGTTGTCAGTCAACGGTATTACTCCCGCCCAACTCCAGCACAGCCAATATTGCAGACAGGCGGATCAGGCCAGACTCACTCCTGAAATCAAATGGAAATGAGATTTCCGGAGGGAGGGTTTACCAGGCTATTTGAAAATAGCCGATCTACAAGCTCACAACGCGTCGCATCGCGACGCGTTGTGAGCTTGTAGATCAGCTTTTTTTCAGTACATTTCAGTACTTTTACTTTTGGTACTTTAAGTATATTTTGATACCAAAACGTTTGTACTTTTACTCAAGTCAATTCTGACCACCAGACTTTTACTTGTACTTTTACTTGCGGGGAAAACTTTGCAGAAAAAACTTTGCAGAAAATAGCCGATCTACAATCACAGTGAGCTTGTAGATCTGCTATTTTCAGCATGTTTTTTTAGAAACCTGGCGTTGTGGTCCCTGGCCTGTCCTGCTCCTTGACAGCCCTTATTGCATGCTGAAACACCGGATCCAGCTGTTGAGGGGGAAGGAGAGTCCAGAGGGTTGCAAAGCCAGGGTTCTAAGGAGGTTATTTAACTCCAGTGGGAAAATTAATCTCAATCTCAAGAGCAAAATACGATAATTTTAAATGTTAAGGTTAAAATTGTGTGATGTCAAATTTATTTGGGTTGTATTGAATTTGGGTTGATACTTTGCTATGTTAAATTATTGTTAAATTGGGGAGCCGTGGATCCTAATGGGACCACGACCTGAAGGGGGGAGGTGTGATGCCCACTCCCTTATATGGAGTAGTGGGAGTGTGCTCTACTAATGCTGTCCTTCTAAGTGAACAGGGTGTGGCAGTCAATGTACTAATGGCTCATCGGAGAGCACCTGGGGCCGGTGCCTCCAGGAGGCTATAAAAGCCAGCCCATGATCAGTCCATGGAGAGATCCAGAGGAGAGAGGGCTGCTGTCCTCTGCAGCTGCTCCCCATGCTTTTGTCCTGTTCCATTTGATTATTCTTTTCATCCATACACACACCCTGCACTACACCATGTTTCACTCATCCACACTTACACTACTGATTTACTGACTCCACACCTCATTCCTTTATTGTTATGATTTCCTTGTATGTTCAGTTATTCCTCAGTTGTTGGTTAGTTTCTTAGTTAATAAATATCTTTGTTATACTTTCCGTTGGTCTCCCTCCCCTGTTATTTGTCGTGGCAAGAGCCAGCCATGACAGAAATAAAAGTCAGCGCTGTAAGGGTGGCACACAGACAAACACACTGCTTTTATAGGGTACTGGATCAGCTCAGCTCAGGTGCTGAGGATCACTACTCAGGGTCATCACCATGGTTACGGTGGGGCGTGGCCATATCATTGTAGACAACAAAAAAACATGGTTATACAGTGTTACATTTGTGTTACATTTGAATCATGAAGTTCACCATACAAACAGTTTATATATATATATATATATATATATATATATACAGCCATGTCAGCATTCTCTTAAACATTTTTGAGAAACATTTATGAAGATTCTTTCAAAATAAATTTTACAAAATAGTACAAAATACTTCATTGTATGACAGGGTCACACGAAAGTAGTGCAAATAGACGATCTACAAGCTCACAGCGTGTCACAATGTGACACATTGAGATTGTAGATCAGTTATTTTTGTTATTTTTCCAAAAGTTTGAACCATTGTGTAGATTTGTGTTGATAATGCACACAATAGGGAGGCTGTGGGTTTTATAAATATTGAACCAATTGACAAGTATCAAAGTTCTATGTAACTTTCCTCTTTTACCCCGGATTTGAACCCGGTTTCCTGAGCAAGTCCTTATATTTTTACCATTGAGCTAATAGAGTTTTTTCTTTTGAAGTTTGCAGGAAAAAAACACATGAAAGTACAGTTCAATACAAGGTCAGCTAATAGGATTTAAAACCCAACAAAGCCTATATGGCTTGTTTCCATTGGGGTCCTTGTACTCAATTCATAGCCACATTAAATGACAGACAGATATACATTACTATGCAGAGAAGAGCCTGACTGCTTGCTCAGGGGAGGAATTGAATCTTGACCATCAGGTATAAATGAAGTGGTCATATTCACACATTTCACACAGACACCTTTTTAAAACTAAGTTATTTTTATTTGAAGATAATATATGATTATATTATGATGGTGTTCACACAGTTCAGGACATCACCTTGATTAAGAAACTTTACATTAAAACAATAAAAGTGGTCCAGTGAAGCAACAATGTGTAATAAACAAAATGATACATTTTTTGTATAATAGACTATGTAACAAAGTATACAAAAATATACTGTTTTCATCTCTTATATACTTTTGGAGATATATACAAAAATAATGTTATATCCTGATTTAAAACGTATCTCCTCCTACAATGTTTAAACTACACACTGCCAGCTAATAGACACTGTTACCACTTGTACACACTTTATACACATTTCTGATCAGGGACGCAGGAGGGGGGTTCAGAGCTAAAACACACACATCAACGTGTTCTATATGTCAACCAGTGGTGGAAAAAGTACTCAAATGTTTTACTTTAAGTAAAAGTATCAATACTGCGATACAGAAATACTCTGTTAGGGCGCGCTCCCACCAACACATGGTCGTCTGCTATTAAAGGCAGGTCGTGCACGGCCACAGTTTTTTTGCAGCCAGCGGATTTAAAAAAATACGATATAATATAATATTTAAAAGAATACGCAGTGACGCACCTGTCACTCACTTTCAGGACCCTCCCCGTAGCCCGCACCGCCCATAGACATATAAAGGTAGACGCCTCCTTCGGCTCTGAGGCGTTGGTATCTCGGGCACCATTTTAGAGGAGGCAAGCTTCCGCGTGTGTCACAGAAGGGGGCGTTCGGTAGGCCAATCAGAGGCAGGTGGGGGCGGGTCTTTTCGTAAGAGGCAGCCGCGCAGCAAAACTCAGTTAGACGCGTTGTGATTGGCCAGTAGTTTACGCGCTGTGATTGGCCAGTAGTCAACGCGCTGTGATTGGACAGTAGTCACTTTGAGTGTCAGCTTGTCTACTCTAAAATGGCGACCGCGATACCAGTCGCTCCAACGAACTGCAGAGGCCAATGAGGTGTCTAGGTTTCTATATCTATGACCGCCTTCTGCCTTGAGCACCATGGTGCTTCCTGAGTCTTGGGGGGGTCCGCCTTCCACTCACCCGATTGGACAGAGGGAGAGCCTGCCTCCAGCAGTTTTCTGCTTCAAATAGACAAGTCGTGTAGAGCAGATAAACACACTGTCTGCGTGACAGGCGGAAAGATCCGCTCTTGCGTGAATCCACACATTTACATTGACAAAGCATTGGCAGATTCCGCCCCAGAGGTAAAATAAAAGTGCGGTGGGACCGCGCCCTTACAAGTAAAAGTCCAGAATTCTAAATGTATTTGAGTAAAAGAACAAAAGTATTGGCATCAAAATGTGCTTAAAGTACCAAAAGTAAAAGTACTCATTATGCGGAATGTCCCATTTCAAGTTTTCAAATGTATACAACATTTTTTGAAATGAGCAGATCTACAAGCTCACAATGCGTCGCGACGCATTGTGAGCTTGTAGATCGGCTATTTACAAATGGCCGAAATGTATACAGAGCTGAAGTGGTTAATGTATGTTTTGGAATAATAATCTAAATCTACAAAGTAACTAATAACTAAAGTTTTCAAATAATTGTAGTGGAGTAAAAGTACAATATTTGCCGCTGAGATGTAATGGAGTAGAAGTAAAAGTACTGACAATTGGAAATACTCCAGTAGAGTAAAAAAAACTCAAATGTGTACTTAAGTACAGTATTTGAGTAAATATACTTTCAGATATAAATAATTACATTACAAAACATACTGTACATTAACCACTTTAGCCCTATTTTATACCTAGGCTATTTGAAAATAGCAGATCTACAAGCTCACAACGCATTGCATCGCAACGCGTTGTGAGCTTGTAGATCTGCTATTTTCAAACATTTCAGTACTTTTACTTAAGTACTTTGAGTATTGTACTTTTACTCAAGTAAAATTTGACCACCAGACTTTTTCTTGTAACAGAGTACTTCTACACTGCAGTATTGATACTTTTACTTAAGTAAAACATTTGAGTACTTTTTCGACCACTGGTCGTTCATCCTTAACCATTTAAATCCCAGCATCCGTACTGTGGGGGAAACTTTAGCTGAAAATAGCAGATCTACAAGCTCACAATGCGTTGCGATGCAACACATTGTGAGCTTGTAGATCTGCTATTTTCAGCATAAACATAAAAGTCACTTGTATAGAGCCCTGAGGGACTACAGGGTTTAAGTGGTTAATAATTACTGTCTCATTAGACTTAGGGTCAAAAGGTCAAAGGTCAGAATGAATGTGTGTATTCTCATGAAACCAGCCTGACCCCAAGGTCACACTCAAGGGTCAAAGGTTAAATTCACTCACTCATATCTAAGGTGGAAATGACCAGTGGTGGAAAGTAACTAAGTACTTTTACTCTTAGATGTAAATATTGTACTTTTTACTGCACTACAATTATTAGAAAACTTTAGTTACTAATTACTCTGTAGATTTAGATTATTATTACAAAACATACATCAACCAATTAAGCCTTGTTTTGGGTACTTTAAGTATATTTTGATGTCAATACTTTTGTACTTTTACTCAAGTAATATTGTGTAACAAAGTATTTCTACATCGTAGTATTGATACTTTTACTTAAGCAATATATCTGAGTACTTCTTCCACCACTGCAGTTATGTTATAGTGTGTGTGTGTGTGTGTGTGTGTGTGTGTGTGTGTGTGTGTGTGTGTGTGTGTGTGTGTGTGTGTGTGTGTGTGTGTGTGTGTGTGTGTGTGTGTGTGTGTCTCTGGTAGAGGAGGTACAGTAGTTTCACTCACTCACACACACACACACACACACACACACACACACACACACACACACACACACACACACACACACACACACACACACACACACACACACACACACACACCTTAACCCTGTTACTATCCTCCCCCTCTCCCTCCTCTCCTCCTCCTCCTCCTCTCCTCCTCCTATATCTCACACAGAGACACTGAGGAGCCCAACCCCACCCAGCACCAGAACCCAGCATAGAGCGGTTCAGTGAATGTGGTCTGGAAGGTGTACAGGTGTGTCAGTGTGTCAGAGGTCACGGTGTAGAAGGACACAGTGCCAGCAGAGCAGTCTACATACACTGATACTCTACCTCCATATACTCTACCTATACCTCCATACACTGATACTCTACCGGAGGAGGAGGAGGGACTGACAGGGAGGTCAGTTCTATTCTTATTGTGACTCACAGTGTATCTGTTATTAACACCATCACATTCCAGACACCAGGACTTGTCATTGTGTCCAAACGGACTGTCATCACCCTGTCTGTTGATTCCTCTGTATGTCACTGCTATAGAAACATCTCCACTCCACTCTACCTCCCAGTAACAGAGTCCAGTCAGACTCTCTCTACACATCACCTGAGCATAGCCCTTAAATCTGTCTGGATGATCAGGATACTGATGAAACTCTCCATCATCTGTCACCTTCCTGTTGTTCTCAGACAGAGAGAGGTTTCTGTTTGCTGTGTTTGGATCCAGTGTGAGTTCACACACATCTGATGAGAGAACAACATACAATACAACACCAGTTTACTATCATATACAACTTCATAAAATACATAATAATAATAATAATAATAATAATAACAATAACAATAACAATAATAATAATAATAATAATAATAATAATAACAAATAATAAATAATAATAATAATAATAACAATAATAATAATAAAAGTAACTAAGTACAGTTACTCAACATATCTTCAGCATAAACATAAAAGTCACTAGTATCTAAGGTGGAAATAGACCAGTGGTGGAAAGTAACTAAGTACTTTTACTCTTACATGTAAATATTGTACTTTTTACTGCACTTCAATTATTAGAAAATTTTAGTTACTAATTACTTTGTAGATTTAAATTATTATTACAAAACATACATCAACCAATTAAGCCTTATTTTATACTTTGGCTGTTCAAAAATAGCAGATCTACAAGCTCACAACGTGACACGGTGTGACACGTTGTGAGCTTGTAGATCTATTCTTAAAAACGTTTGACAAATTGTGACAGAGTATTTCTACATTGTAGTATTGATTCTGAGAACTTCTTCCACCACTGGAGATATGTTATAGTGTGTGTGTGTGTGTGTGTGTGTGTGTGTGTGTGTGTGTGTGTGTGTGTGTGTGTGTGTGTGTGTGTGTGTGTGTTTGTGTTATAGCGTGCGTGTGCGTGTGTGTGATCGTGCGTGCGTGCGTGCGTGCGTGCGTGCGTGCGTGTGTCTCTCCAGGACACATGATACCTCCTCTACCTGAGACGCACACACACCAATTGTTTGTATGGATGGGGTGGTCTTCATGGAGACACAGCTGGGTACAGGAGACTCTGATCTCTGCTGATGAAACCTGGTAGAAAGAGAGGATGAACACTATTTAGTTTATTCCTATTGAATCATACAATCCATGTGCAATCCAGTCAGATATATTCTATTATCATTCTACTCTGAATTAAACAAGACAGTGTGTTCCCTGTGTAATTTCTATATGATTAGCAAGTTACTAGCTGTGCAGTTTGTGAATGGCACACCGATGTAAATTCAAACCTTTGTTCAGTAGAGTGGTGTCCATCTTTGAAGGTAATAGGTCGATCCATGGATGTGTCACTCTTCATGGAGACACAGCTGGATACAGGAGACACTGGTCTGTCCTGGTGGATTGACCTTTAAAACAACAGATACTGATTGATTGATTCATTGATTTAATACTTTAACAGTTGGCAAAGACAAGCAGAGGGAAGAACAGTTCAATACATGGTCTGTGAAGAGGATTTTAAACCCAAGAAAGCACTATGGCTTGTTTCCATTGGGGTCCTTTGTACTCAATTCATCAAAACATTTAATGACAGACAAATATACACTAGTATGCAAAAACATCAAATAAACGGGTAGAAATCTAAAATCTAAATATGTACAGCAAACATCATAGAAACGGGAAGAAATGGAAAATAAGAAAACATACAGTAAACAGTTCGGGGGGGGGAGGGGGGGACCCTGACTGAAGTCAATTTTCTGAAGGACGAAGACTGAAGTTCCAACACTTTGTGTGGCCCTCTCAGACGTGACATGGGGTTGTACCGTCTTTTTTCCACTTTTGATAGCTTATCTGAAGGTGGGTCTTTCTATTTGTAGTCCTAGGTATTAGGTGATAAAGTTGGATGATGACACATGATGTTAATGATGTTGATGACAGTGATTTACAGTCATAGACAGGGTGTCGGGTAATGTAGGCTCGGGAAGACTAAGCCTTCCCAAATGTACTGTTGCTAATAGTGCACATTATAGATTATAGATATAGATATGTGTGGATTATGGTAACTAGAGGTTCAGGCCGCTTTGCGGGCCTCATATCTAGAGATCGGGCCGCTTCACAGCCCTCACAGCTACGTTGCACCAGTGATCCAACTGATATGGCCATATATTATGGAGATCTCTATCTGTCAGTCCTTGTCCTGTTTATGGCTGACTGATTTGTTAGGGCCTGATGCCATGATGACACATTGAGGTTAGACAACACATAGTGGAGTTGCCGCGCCTATGTCACACATGCACAGTAGGGTGGGCCTAGCAGCCAATAAAAAGGTGGCTAAAATGTGCCTGAATAAAAAGAATATAGTTTTATATTAACTGTACAAGGTGGGGAAAGAAGCCTAGGCATAAGCCAGAGCACTGATCAATAGTCTGTGGGTTAGGGTTAGGGTCCAGAGCACTGATCAATAGTCTGTGGGTTAGGGTTAGGGTCCAGAGCACTGATCAATAGTCTGTGGGTTAGGGTTAGGGTCCAGAGCACTGATCAATAGTCTGAGGCAAGTTTGGAGGCACGTGGAGTGCTGTGTGCTGGCCAACCCAGGACGCACACCACAGCGTGGGCATTTTAATTAAAGTAGTAGGATGTGTGTCATTGATGATTCTTGGTAAGCAAAGAAGAAAAAATAAAATAAAAACCTTGGCCTATCACATCCTGATCGGGTCACAAAGCATTATTTCTGTAAACATCCGTCCGCCAATCAGATTTGTTAAACAAAACGGGGAACAATTCAACTTTAACCCTATTTTATACTTTGTTTGAAAATAGCCGACTTACAAGCACACAACACGTCCCATTACTACCTGTTTTGAGCTTGTAGATCTGCTATTTTCATGTATAAATCTTCTCTTATTCCCTGGCAAAATAATATTTTCAGATGGGGGTCTGCAGCCAAATAGATAAATGAGGGATGAGGGGGTACTTGACATGAAACAGTTAACTACTGCTTTAGAGTTTTCAACAGGCCTGAAAATAACAATCCACCCTTAACAGTCCAGCTGGTTGGGTTGAAGCCCAAGCCTCGTACCCAACTCATAACTCACTCCCCACCATGTGGACAAGTAATAATCTACATACATATCTCTGCTGTCAGGCAGAAACCATCTAACAAAAAAATGTTCAGACACTCTCAAGGACCCCAACGGAAACAAGTCCGCAAGGACTTGTTTGGACGGACCTTTTAGACAAAAGTATTATAAATGTAACTGATGTTTTACATTCTTTTTGCCTGATAAAAATTGCAATCAAGTAATCAATCACATATAGCTTTTGTACAATTATTGAATAAAACAACAACGGGGGGTCAGTGCTCAGCGGGTAGAGCAGCAGCTTAAGAAGTTTCTGGTTCAATTCCCGGCTCCTCCTATAGAACTGTCCTTGAGCAAGACTGTCTTGCATGTTTTCCCCCACAGTCGATGGGAATATGTGTGTGAATGTTATGATTATTGTGAAGTGTTTTGGATAAAAAAGCTATATAAATGCACCTTTAAGAATTTAAAAATAGGTCCTATATGCCTCGACCTCTTACCACTGGTTGCAAAATATGAGCATCAACAGGAATAAAATCAAACCTTTGTTCAGTAGAGTGGTGTTCATCTCTGAAGTTCATAGGTTTACCCATGGACCAGTCACTCTTCATGGAGACACAGCTGGGTACAGGAGACTCTGATCTCTGCTGATAAAACCTGGTAGAAAGAGAGGAATTAAACAAGACAGCTGGGTACAGGAGACACTGGTCTGTCCTGGTGGACTGGCCTTTAAAACAACAGAGACTGATTGATTGATTAATTGATTTAATACTTTATTAACAGTTTGCAAAGACAAGCAGAGGAAAGTACAGTTCAATACATGGTCTGTGAAGAGGATTTTAAACCCAAGAAAGCACTATGGCTTGTTTCCATTGGGGTCCTTTGTACTCAATTCATCAAAACATTTAATGACAAACATACACTAGTATGTAAAAACATCAAATAAACGGGTAGAAATCAAAAATCTAAATATGTACCGCAAACATCATAGAAACGGGAAGAAATAAAAAATAAAAAATAAACAGTAAACAGTTCGGGGGGGGGAGGGGGGGGGGGCACATGATGACACATGCTGATGATGACACATGATGTTAATGATGTTGATGACAGTGATTTACAGTCATAGACAGGGTGGCGGTAGGCTCGGGAAGACTAAGCCTTCCCAAATGTACTGTTGCTATTAGTGCAAATTATAGATTATAGATATAGATATGTGTGGATTATGGTAACTAGAGGTTCAGGCCGCTTTGCGGGCCTCATATCTAGAGATCGGGCCGCTTCACAGCCCTCACAGCTACGTTGCACCAGTGATCCAACTGATATGGCCATATATTATGGAGATCTGTCAGTCCTTGTCCTGTTTATGGCCATATATGGCTGACTGATTTGTTAGGGCCTGATGACATGATGACACATTGAGGTTAGACAACACAATCCATATTTTACAGTGGTAGCTGCATTGGGAAGTTATATGGTTATGAATGATCATGGTGAGCTGATGATGAGCTGGACGATGTGGTTTGTCTGCCTGCCCATCCTCTCTTAAGGCAATTTGAATATAGGAACATATAGTGGAGTTGCCACGCCTATGTCACACATGCGCAGTAGGGTGGGCCTAGCAGCCAATAAAAAGGTGGCTAAAATGTGCCTGAATAAAAAGAATGTAGTTTTATATTAACTGTACAAGGTGGGGAAAGAAGCCTAGGCATTAGCCAGAGCACTGATCAATAGTCTATGGCAAGTTTGGAGGAAAGTGGAGTGCTGTGTGCTGGCCAACCCAGCGTGGGCATTTTAATTAAAGCAGTAGGATGTGTGTCATTGATGATTCTTGGTAAGCAAAGAAGAAAAAATAAAATAAAAACCTTGGCCTATCACATCCTGATCGGGTCACAAAGCATTATTTCTGTAAACATCCGTCAGCCAATCACATTTGTTACAACAAAACAGGGAACAATTCAACTTTAACCCTATTTTATACTTTGTTTGAAAATAGCCGACTTACAATCACACAACACGTCCCATTACTACCTGTTTTGAGCTTGTAGATCGGCTATTTTCATGTATAAATCTTCTCTTATTCCCTGATAAAATACTATTTTCAGATGGGGGTCTGCAGCCAAATAGATAAATGAGGGATGAGGGGGTACTTGACATGAAACAGTTAACTACTGCTTTAGAGTTTTCAACAGGCCTGAAAATAACAATCCACCCTTAACAGTCCAGCTGGTTGGGTTGAAGCCCAAGCCTCGTACCCAACTCATAACTCACTCCCCACCATGTGGACAAGTAATAATCTACATACATATCTCTGCTGTCAGGCAGAAACCATCTAACTCAAAAATGTTCAGACACTCTCAAGGACCCCAACGGCAAGCAGTTCCTCCTTACAGCAAAACGAGGAACAGTTTAAACCTTTAATCCAATGTTATCTTTTTTTGAAAATAGCCGATCTACAAGCTCCGCAACGTGTCCCATTACTACCTGTTTTGAGCTTGTAGATTGGCTATTTTCGAATAATTCTGATTAATCTTGAAACATTTAGAAAAATGCATAAATCTTCTTTTATGCGTGTCCCTGGCAAAAAAATATTTTAGATGGGGGTCTGCAATAGCCTAGATATATTTTAGGTTACTTGACATGACAATGTTTGAGAACCATTACTTTAGAGTTTCACTGCGCGCGCGCGCGTGCGGACAGTGTGTGCGCACACAAAAAGTTGCGGTTATTTCCCTGGTTTGTTACCTTTTCTGGGGGGGGTTTTGTAACTTTAATGCGGTTAAATCGGTTAATTTGGTACCAAAAATGTACTTCATGTAGTGTAGATGTCAGAGTTTTTTTCTTTTTCTTTTTCTGTGATGAGTTTGTGATGGGTGCTCGTCATTTCTCCTGGGTGCTTTAGCCCCGAGGCACCCACAGTATCGGCGCCCTTGGTTGAAGCCCAAGCCTCTCCCACTCCCATTAACCCCCCCCCACCCCCACCCCACCATGTGAACAAGTAACATACATACATCTGCATAGTATAACTAACATGTATCAACGAATAGGAGACAATAAGTGATATAAATAAAGAGCAGTGCTAGGAGGTGAGTTTTCACACTGACTGAGAGGAGGAGCTCATTACACAGCTTGACCACCAGGAGGAGAAAACATTCTGGATCAGTTGATGAAGTTGGATTACATGATGTATATTAGTGTCAATGGCTGTGTTCTATCAAAGTTATTCGTTTCAACATAACAAAAGTATATTACTGTCATGTAGCTGCTATGTACTCTGCTCATAATATAACTGTATCGATGACGCAAGCATACAACTATAAAATTATGTCTTTGACTGTTAATTATGACAAATATTGTCAAAGTATCCTTAATGATAATAAAACAACCACGGGGGGTCAGTGGCTCAGCAGGTAAAGTGGCATATTAGGAATTAGGTGGTTTCTGGTTTGATTCCCGGCTCCTCCTGGCTGCGTATCGAAGTGTCCTTGGGCAAGACTGTCTTGTTTTCCCCCACAGTCGATGTGAATATGTGTGTGAATGTTATGATTATTGTGAAGTGTTTTGGATAAAAAAGCTATATAAATGCACCTTTAAGAATTTAAAAAAGACGTCCTATATGCCTCGACCTCTTACCACTGGTTGCAAAATATGAGCATCAACAGGAATAAAATCAAACCTTTGTTCAGTAGAGTGGTGTTCATCTTTGAAGTTCATAGGTTTACCCATGGACCAGTCACTCTTCATGGAGACACAGCTGGGTACAGGAGACTCTGATCTCTGCTGATAAAACCTGGTAGAAAGAGAGGAATTAAACAAGACAGCTGGGTACAGGAGACACTGGTCTGTCCTGGTGGACTGGCCTTTAAAACAACAGAGACTGATTGATTCATTGATTTAATACTTTATTAACAGTTTGCAAAGACAAGCAGAGGAAAGTACAGTTCAATACATGGTCTGTTAAGAGGATTTTAAACCCAAGAAAGCACTATGGCTTGTTTCCATTGGGGTCCTTTGTACTCAATTCATCAAAACATTTAATGACAAACATACACTAGTATGTAAAAACATCAAATAAACGGGTAGAAATCAAAAATCTAAATATGTACCGCAAACATCATAGAAACGGGAAGAAAAAAATAAAAAAAATAAACAGTAAACAGTTCGGGGGGGGGGAGGGGGGGGGCACATGATGACACATGCTGATGATGACACATGATGTTAATGATGTTGATGACAGTGATTTACAGTCATAGACAGGGTGGCGGTAGGCTCGGGAAGACTAAGCCTTCCCAAATGTACTGTTGCTATTAGTGCAAATTATAGATTATAGATATAGATATGTGTGGATTATGGTATCTAGAGGTTCAGGCCGCTTTGCGGGCCTCATATCTAGAGATCGGGCCGCTTCACAGCCCTCACAGCTACGTTGCACCAGTGATCCAACTGATATGGCCATATATTATGGAGATCTCTATCTGTCAGTCCTTGTCCTGTTTATGGCCATATATGGCTGACTGATTTGTTAGGGCCTGATGACATGATGACACATTGAGGTTAGACAACACAATCCATATTTTACAGTGGTAGCTGCATTGGGAAGTTATATGGTTATGAATGATCATGGTGAGCTGATGATGAGCTGGACGATGTGGTTTGTCTGCCTGCCCATCCTCTCTTAAGGCAATTTGAATATAAGAACATGTAGTGGAGTTGCCACGCCTATGTCACACATGCGCAGTAGGGTGGGCCTAGCAGCCAATAAAAAGGTGGCTAAAATGTGCCTGAATAAAAATAATGTAGTTTTATATTAACTGTACAAGGTGGGGAAAGAAACCTATAGGCATTAGCCAGAGCACTGATCTATAGTCTGTGGGTTAGGGTTAGGGTCCAGAGCACTGATCAATAGTCTGTGGGTTAGGGTTAGGGTCCAGAGCACTGATCAATAGTCTGTAGGTTAGGGTTAGGATCCAGAGCACTGATCAATAGTCTGTGGGTTAGGGTTAGGGTCCAGAGCACTGATCAATAGTCTGAGGCAAGTTTGGAGGCAAGTGGAGTGCTGTGTGCTGGCCAACCCAGGACACACACCACAGCGTGGGCATTTTAATTAAAGTAGTAGGATGTGTGTCATTGATGATTCTTGGTAAGCAAAGAAGAAAAAATTTAATAAAAACCTTGGCCTATCACATCCTGATCGGGTCACAAAGCATCATTTCTGTAAACATCCGTCAGCCAATCACATTTGTTACAACAAAACGGGGAACAATTCAACTTTAACCCTATTTTATACTTTGTTTGAAAATAGCCGACTTACAAGCACACAACACGTCCCATTACTACCTGTTTTGAGCTTGTAGATCGGCTATTTTCATGTATAAATCTTCTCTTATTCCCTGATAAAATAATATTTTCAGATGGGGGTCTGCAGCCAAGTAGATAAATGAGGGATGAGGGGGTACTTGACATGAAACAGTTAACTACGATACGATACGATAATACTTTATTGTCAGTTCACACTGAAATTTGTCTTGCGACCCAGCAGCCATGTATGCAACAATAAACAATAAACAGTACACACATTTGACATGACACAAGAAAACAAAACAAAACAAAATACATACATAAAGACATACAAAGACAAGAGCAATGTCCACCTCTCAGCCTACCCCAAGCCTACAACTCCTGATTAAGCCTCAATGTCGTCTGATGGACAAAGGACCTCTTCAGTTTGACCTTATTGTATGTAGGAACACTGTATCTCCTTCCTGAAGGCAGCAACCTATATTCTCCATACAAAGCATGGCTAGTGTTTGAAGTGATATTCCTTGCCAACCTTATCATACTGTCATTATACGTAGATGTATAGAGCCTCTGAAGTGGTTGTCCAACAATCTTTGAACAAATGTTCAGTTGCTGCAGCAGTTGTGACTTTAAGGCTACAGACAGACATCCATACCAGGTGGTACTACAGTACTGCAGAACACTCATAATAACAGAAGTGAAAAACAAAAGAAGAATCTGTCTACTAGCACCAAAAGATCTCAGGCGGCGAAGGAAATAGACTCTTTGCTTTGTCTTCTTACCCACTGATTCAATCTGGTCTTTCCATGACAGAAGGTGGTCAATTACTACTCCTAGGTATGTATACGAACATACCTGGTTGATCTGTTCACTATGAATAGTAATGGGGGATCTGTGTATCTCTAGTGGGGCACCAAAAACAATCTCCTCTGTCTTTTTTGTGTTAATGATAAGAGCGTTGTTATCACTCCACTCCACCACCTTATTTACTCTGTGTTGGTGCAGTCCAGGATCACTGGAACTATCCAAAAGAGAAATCAAAACTGTATCATCAGAGTACTTTAGAATGTATTGGTCTGGTTTGTCAGTGCGACATTCAGACAGACATTCCTCAGTACGACAGCTGTCAGTATAAAGGGTGAAAAGTACAGCTGAGCTTACACAACCCTGGGGAGCACCAACATTAGTAGTTAATGCTGAGGAGAGGGTTTTATTCACTTTCACCCTCTGTACTCTGTTCGTAAGGAAGGAAGCATACCAGTGAATTAAGTATGGATTCAGTTCCAACTGTACCATCTTTGTCACCAGAATATCAGACTGTATTGTATTGAAGGCTGAAGAGAAGTCTAAGAACAGCACCCTTGCATGATTCTTGTTAGACTTATCTAGGTGTTTTGTAATGAAGTGGACCAGTGTGACAACCGCGTCCTCTGTACCGCAACCTTTCTTATAAGCAAACTGACAGGGGTCAAATTTGTCTTTAGTTATACTTACAAGATGTTGCAACAGTATTCTTTCCAGTGATTTCATGGTCACTGAAGTGAGAGCTATGGGTCTATAATCCTTATGTTCTTTTGGACATCGGATTTTGGGTAGTGGTTTTATGTGCGAGGTTTTCCAACACAGAGGAATTATGTGTGTATCTACAGAGGTTTGAAATATTGGTTGCCACACAGGAGCCAACTCAGATGCAAAGTTTTTGAGGAGAAAAGCACTGCACTCATCCGGCCCATTAGCTTTCCTTGTGTTAGTACACCGAAACACTCTCCTGACATCCTCTTCAGTGATGATAATTCTGTCTGAGGGGGCAGGTGTTACAGCCTTCAGTATTTCAGTGCACTTAGAGGAATCACCTAATGATTCGAATCTGGCATAGAAAGTATTTAGGTCATTGGCAAAGCCAAGTTCATTGTCTGTCACAATAGGTTTGGTTGGGGATGACATTCCTGTCATGGATTTCATAGTATCCCACGCCTTTTTGTGATTATTGGCTTTAAACGCATCCTCTAGATGCTGTCTATGTGCCAATTTTGCCTGCCTCATTTTAGTTTTTAGCTTTTTTTCTGTCAATTTAAGTGCACCGAAATCTTTGTTTATGAAGGCTGTTTTCCTTTCATTTATATTCATTTCATTCTTTATGTCCTTGGTCACATAAGATTTATTGTTCGGATAGATTTTAATTTCTTTTGTAGGAACAACCAGCTGTACACAAAAATTAATGTAATCATTTGTAACTGTGGTTATTTCGTCCAATGAACCATCTCTAAAAGTGTCCCAATCTGTACAGTCCAGGCATGCTTTTAGTTGTTCCTTGCTTTCATTTGTCCATGTCCTAACTACTTTCTTCTCCAGCTTTCCTCTCTTCAGTTTTGACTTATAAATTGGGGTCATGCACACAACGTTGTGATCAGAGGTCAATATAGGCGGCCCAACCGTGGCAACATATGCATGTGGAATGTTCACATAACACTTGTCCAGAATGTTATTTTTCCTCGTTAATCCAGATAGCACTGATTTAAGTCTCCCAGCACGATTGCTGGTGCCTCTGGATACTGCAGTTGCAGTCCGTGCACACAGTCAGCAGTGGTTTTTGCTGCTTGTGCAGCTCTTCCTGGCCCTTTAGGAGGCACATATACTAGAAAAAGTAAAATGCACCCAAATTCGCGGGGAAGATAGAAGGGTCTTAAAGTCATGCCTAGGATCTCCACGTTGGGATCATCGCATATCCTAAGTTTGACGGTGAAGGATCGACACCAGAGATCATTTATGTACACACATACACCACCGTAACCCCTCCCTCCACCTCTGTCCAGTCGTACCAGAGTGAATCCGGGGACTTCATAGAGTGAGTCTGGTTGTGATGGCTTTAACCAGCTCTCAGTGAAACAAAACAGTGATGCCTCACGAAAGTCATGATTGTACCTTGTGTATGTCCGTATCGTGCCTATTTTGTTGTGCAGGGAACGCACGTTGGCCAGAACGATAGAAGGGAGCGGGGGGCGGGTGAATCTCCTCCGTAGTCGGTTCCGAATTCCCCCTCTTTTCCCTCGTCTCCTCTTCCTTTTTCCTCGGATCAACTCGGCGGGGATGTTATCCAACACCGGTAGGTGAACGTGGTTTGCCGTTGTGTTCGGCTCCGGCGGCCGTAATGCCAGCAGTGCAGCTCGGCTGTACACAGTGACACAGGCGATCCTGGTCGCGCCGTCCTCACGCCAGATGTTTTTGTCGAGTTGAGTCTGTTCGACCGACAAGCAGGGGTTGATAGTCCATAGGATCAGCAGAGCTATAGCTACTGCTCTCATCATAACATGTAACGACATATAGGCACACGGACAATACAAACAACTAAACAATAAGGCATACAAGGCACGCTGAGGTCGCGGTGCTGCAGCAGAGCCGCGCACACGGAAGCAACAGCTCAGCAGAGCAGAGCAGAGCAGAGCAGAGCAACTACTGCTTTAGAGTTTTCAACAGGCCTGAAAATAACAGTCCAGCTGGTTGGGTTGAAGCCCAAGCCTCGTACCCAACTCATAACTCACTCCCCACCATGTGGACAAGTAATAATCTACATACATATCTCTGCTGTCAGGCAGAAACCATCTAACAAATAAATGTTCAGACACTCTCAAGGACCCCAACGGAAAGCAGTTCCTCCTTACAGCAAAACAAGGAACAGTTTAACCCTTTAATCAAATGTTATCTTTTTTTGAAAATAGCCGATCTACAAGCTCCGCAACGTGTCCCATTACTACCTGTTTTGAGCTTGTAGATTGGCTATTTTCGAATAATTCTGATTAATCTTGAAACATTTAGAAAAATGCATAAATCTTCTTTTATGCGTGTCCCTGGCAAAAAAATATTTTAGATGGGGGTCTGCAATAGCCTAGATACATTTTAGGTTAGGGACCAGTCGAAATTTACATAAGGGGGGGCATGGAGGAAAATAGGGGAGGGTCATGCCTTTCTAATTTTGGTCCAAGGGAGGGTCAGCTAATTTTACTTTGAATCCAAGGGAGGGTCATGCAATTTTGAATTGATAAAATAGTCCGTTTTTTATATACCTTTTTAGTATAGCAGAACAGTGGTCAATGACCCCTCTCCATTTCAAAGGATACAAAGAATTCAAATCAAGTAACACCTTGTCTATTTAGAATCAATGACGGTCGTTAACAAGCCATCAACGCACAGCGAGTGTGAACGACCCAGTCAAATCTATTCAGCGTCTTAACGATGGTGGTTGAACAATTAAGCAAAACTTCAACAGGCGTTATTGGAGAGATGCATTATAAATAGGCCTACTATAACTGGATATTCATAATCATTTGAAGTAATTCTGTGCATGTGATTAATGTGGATCTATATGGACAGTTGTGTATAGATGCCTAGCTCCACAAGTAAAACCAGAAGCATCAGGCCATAATTGATAGCCTAATTTGTTTTATGTAGGCAACAGTGTAGTTGTAGTCACTGTAGTTGATAATTAAAAGGGCAGAGTGACAAAAGTTTTAAACTACTGGTTACCAAATATTCAACTTTCTTCAATCTGACCAGGATTCAATGGGTTTCCCACATGTAAGATGAGAACACTATCCATTCTGCTACCACTACTACAGATACACTGTGCATTTAGCAAGACTGACTACACTACAGCAATGTTCTAATCAATGTGGAAAGCAAAACATTGGACATATCAGTTTTAAATGTTGATGGGGAGGGTTAGGGGTGTCAAGAATTTCACAATACGATACATGATGTTGGGCATGATATCGATATGATATATTATTAATGTTCTTTTCTCATGTATCATCAACATTGGCCATCATCTTATAAATAACGTTATAAAGCAAGTTAGAAACAATTACAAAGTGCTTTGTACACACAAATAAATACATTTGTGCAAGCTTAATGGAGAAGTGAAGTTCTCACTAACTATAAACCCATTGTTTCAGAGGACAGATAGACACTAATATAACAAATATAATATAATATAAGACTGCATCTTGTACTGGATAAGGATAATTCCTTTTAACAGGTCGTTCATGAAAGTCCTTGCGGTCTTGTTTCCAATGAGAACCTGTGAGCAATTGGGGTTAAGAGTCTTGCTCAGGGACAAATTTCATATCATCGGCACATATGCTGGGATAGCCTGGACTATAAATTCCACAAACCTCATATTTTTGTCATCTGGACTTTACCAACCAAGTGCAGCCTAGTTATTTCCAACAGCTAAAAAAAATCTATAATACCAGATACAGTATAATACAATCTTAGATTAGATGTAGGCCTATAGATGGGTTTCCGCGCGACGTCATCACAGAGCAGAGTGCGCAATCTGCGCATGCGGGTGGTAGAACCAACCGGAAGCGCCATTCACTCTGTTGTTATTTTCGGGATTTAGATAGGCATAATGCTGCTATTTTAGGCATAATAGGCATAATGCTGCTATTATATACAAACAGATCCAACTTCTGACAAATCATTTTTATTGAGTAAAGAAGATATTACAAACTGCATCATTTAATCTACTTTCATTAAACCCGGTGAAGACCATTTCTTTTTTGAATGTACATTTGACTAGAGCTGCTGCGGGTAATAGCGCCCTCTACTGCTCAACCCTCCACTGCGCGCGCATCATCCTCTCATGTTTACAAACAGGAAACCCATCTATTTGAGAGTGCAGATGCATGTCACATTAACGAGCGTCAACGAGCATCAGCTGACACACAACACCTCCCCTCTGCAGTGCTTTAAACTGAAAGTGACTGACTGGAGTCTGTTTCATTTCTCTCCAAAATACCTTGAATATGATGGAGGACATGATTAATAATTACTATGATTATGATAAGCTTTACATTTCATATCATACAGTAAAAACTCCTAACTTTCACCGGCAAAAAAAAGAAAGTGTTTTTTTTGTATTAAAATAACAATTAAAAAAATATTACGATACAGTATGACATCATGACAATACCTATCATCACATTTTAATACCACGATAGGCTATATCGTGACACAATATATCGTGACACTTCTAGGCGGGGAGGGTTACTCTTTTTTTTGTAATCACTTGGGGAGGGTCATTGATTATTTTTTTTTGTCAAAGGGAGGGTCATGGCATTTTAGATCAGGGCACATACATTTCCTCCATGCCCCCCCTTATGTAAATTTCGACTGGTCCCTTACTTGACATGACAATGTTTGAGAACCATTACTTTAGAGTTTGTCCGCACGCGTGCGCGTGCGGACAGTGTGTGCGCACACAAAAAGTTGCGGTTATTTCCCTGGTTTGTTACCTTTTCTGGGGTTTTTTGTAACTTTAATGCGGTTAAATCGGTTAATTTGGTACCAAAAATGTACTTCATGTAGTGTAGATGTCAGAGTTTTTTTCTTTTTCTGTGATGAGTTTGTGATTGGTGCTCGTCATTTCTCCTGGGTGCTTTAGCCCCGAGGCACCCACAGTATCGGCACCCTTGGTTGAAGCCCAAGCCTCCCCCTCCCATACCCCCCCCACCCCACCATGTGAACAAGTAACCAACATACATCTGCATGGTATAACTAACATGTATGAAAGAATAGGAGACAATAAGTGATATAAATAAAGAGCAGTGCTAGGAGGTGAGTTTTCACACTGACTGAGAGGAGGAGCTCATTACACAGCTTGACCACCAGGAGGAGAAAACATCAGTTGAGGAAGTTGGATTACATGATGTATATTAGTGTCAATGGCTGTGTTCTATCAAAGTTATTCATATCAACATAACAAAAGTATATTACTGTCATGTAGCTGCTATGTACTCTCATAATATAACTGTATCGATGACGCAAGCATACAACTATATAATTATGTCTTTGACTGTTAATTATGACAAATATTGTCAAAGTGGCCTTAATAATGAAAGATAAACAGTTTGGCAAAAAAACATATAGCTTTGGCACAGTTATTGAATAAAACAACAACGGGGGGTCAGTGGTTCAGCAGTTAAAGCGGCAGATTAGGAATTAGGTGGTTTCTGGTTTGATTCCCGGCTCGTCCTGGCTGCGTGTCGATGTGTCCTTGTGCAAGACTGTCTTGCATGTTTCCCCCCACAGTCAGTGTGAATATGTGTGTGAATGTTATGATTATTGTGAAGTGTTTTGGATAAAAAAGCTATATAAATGCACCTTTTACAATTTAAAAAGACGTCCTATATGCCTCGACCTCAAACCACTGGTTGCAAAATATGAGCATCAACATGAATAAAATCAAACCATTGTTCAGTAGAGTGGTGTTCATCTTTGAAGTTCATAGGTTTACCCATGGACTGGTCACTCTTCATGGAGACACAGCTGGATACAGGATACTCTGATCTCTGCTGATGAAACCTGGTAGAAAGAGAGGATGAACACTATTTAGTTTATTTTTTATTGACGACAGCATGTCAGTATTCTACGTCAGTACGACGTTAGTATGATACGTTGAACAAACGTTGGGTATTGGTTACTTACAAACACAACCTAAAACTAACCAGATATCAACGTTCAATGATGTTAGAATGTAATATTGTGTGGAAGTTAGCATACTAACATTAAGCCGACATTGGGTTTTGGTAACAATACCCGACGACAGCATGTCAGTATTCTACGTCAGTTCGACGTTAGTATGATATGTTGAACAGACGTTGGGTATTGGTTACTTACCAACACAACCTAAAACTAACCAGATATCAACGTTTAAAGATGTTAGAATGTAACATTGTGTGGACGTTAGCATAATAACGTTAAGCAGACATTGGGTTTTGGTAACATTACCCGACAACAGCATGTCAGTATTCTACATCAGTGTGACGTTAGTATGATACTTTGAACAGACGTTGGGTATTGGTTACTTACCAACACAACCTAAAACTAACCAGATATCAACATTTAATGATGTTACAATGTAACATTGTGTGAATGTTAGCATAATAACGTTAGGCAGACATTGGGTTTTGGTCACAATACCCGACAACAGCATGTCAGTATTCAACGTCAAACTGACGTTGAGATAATACGTTGAACAGACGTTGGTCATCGGTTAGTTATCAACACAACCTAAAACCAACCAAATATTACGTCTAATGATGTTAGACTGCAACGTTGTATGGATGTTGTCATAATAACGTTGGTTAGACATTGAGGTTTGGTCAAAAATCTGACAACAGCATGTCAGTATTTGACGTCAACCTGACGTTGGGATTATACGTTGAACAGACGTTAGTTAATGGTTAGTTACCAACACAACCTAAAACCAACCAAATATCTACGTCTGATGATGTTAGACTTCAACTTTATGTGGACGTTAGTAAAATAACGTTGGGCAGACACTGAGGTTTGGTCAAAAATCCAACAACAGCATGTCAGTATTCGACGTCAAACTGACGTTGGGATAATACGTTGAACAGACATTAATTAATGGTCAGTTACCAACACAAACTAAAACCAACCAAATATCAACGTCTGATGATGTTAGACTTCAACGTTATGTGGACGTTAGTAAAATAACGTTGGGCAGACACTGAGGTTTGGTCAAAAATCCAACAACAGCATGTCAGTATTCGACGTCAACCTGACGTTGGGATAATACGTTGAACAGACATTGGTTATTGGTCAGTTACCAACACAACCTAAAACCAACCAAATATCAACGTCAAAAAAACATATAGCTTTGGCACATTGAATAAAACAACAACGGGGGGTCAGTGGCTCAGCAGGTAAAGTGGCAGATTAGGAATTAGATGGTTTCTGGTTTGATTCCCGGCTCCTCCTGGCTGCGTGTCGATGTGTCCTTGTGCAAGACTGTCTTGCATGTTTCCCCCCACAGTCAGTGTGAATATGTGTGTGAATGTTATGATTATTGTGAAGTGTTTTGGATAAAAAAGCTATGTAAATGCACCTTTTACCATTTAAAAAGACGTCCTATATGCCTCGACCTCAAACCACTGGTTGCAAAACATGAGCATCAACATGAATAAAATCAAACCTTTGTTCAGTAGAGTGGTGTTCATCTTTGAAGTTCATAGGTTTACCCATGGACTGGTCACTCTTCATCGAGACACAGCTGGGTACAGGAGACTCTGATCTCTGCTGATAAAACCTGGTAGAAAGAGAGGATGAACACTATTTAGTTTATTTTTTATTGAATCATACAATGCATGTGCAATCCAGTCAAAGATCTTTTATTATCATTCTACTCTGAATTAAACAAGACAGGGTGTAACAACACTGTAGCTTCCCTGTGTAATTTCTATATGATTAACAAGTTACTAGCTGTGCAGTTTGTGAATGGCACACCGATGTAAATTCAAACCTTTGTTCAGTAGAGTGGTGTCCATCTTTGAAGTAAATAGGTCGATCCATGGATGTGTCACTCTTCATAGAGACACAGCTGGTTACAGGAGACACTGGTCTGTCCTGGTGGACTGGCCTTTAAAACAACAGAGACTGATTGATTCATTGATTTAATACTTTACTAACAATCTGCAAAGACAAGGAAGTACAGTTCAATACATGGTCTGTTAAGAGGATTTTAAACCCAAGTAAGCACTATGGCTTGTTTCCATTGGGGCCCTTTGTACTCAATTCATCAAAACATTTTATGACAGACAAATATACACTAGTATGAAAAAACATCAAATAAACGGGTAGAAAAAAAAAATCTAAATATGTAAATATGTACAGTAAACATCATAGAAACGGGAAGAAATGGAAAATAAAAAAACATACAGTAAACAGTTCGGGGGGGTGGGGGGGGGGGACCCTGACTGAAGTCACTGTTCTGAAGGACGAAGACTGAAGTTCCAACACTTTGTGTGGCTCTCTCAGACATGACATGGGGTTGTACCGTCTTTTTTCCACTTTTGATAGCTTATCTGAAGGTGGGTCTTTCTATTTGTAGTCCTAGGTATTAGGTGATAAAGTTGGATGATGACACATGATGATGATGTTGATGACAGTGATTTACAGTCATAGACAGGGGCAGCGGGTAATGGAGGCTCGGGAAGACTAAGCCTTCCCAAATGTACTGTTGCTATTAGTGCACATTAGTTTTCAACGGGCCTGAAAATAACAATCCACCCTTAACAGTCCAGCTGGTTGGGTTGAAGCCCAAGCCTCGTACCCAAGTCATAACTCACCCACCATACTGATTTAAACAAGACAGTGTTTAACAACGTTGTGGCTTCCCTGTGTAATCTTTAGCTGAGTAATCTCTCTCTCTCCCTCTCCTCCCCTCATGGTCTCTAGCTTCAAGTACTTGGGGGTGCACATTGCCTACAACCTGACCTGGAGACACAACTCAGCCTCCTTAATAAAGAAGGCTCCACCAACGTGTGTGAATGTTCAACCTGATCTCCAGAGATTACCGTAACATTGCACGGATCCAGTGCACTTCATTCCGTGGATAGTCGCCTAGAAACCCCGAAATTGCGTGCATATGTACGGCGCTCCCTTTGTGACAAAACCATTTCGGAGGCGCGCAGTCTCAAGGGAAGTGTCGCCACGTAAGGGGCCACCGAGCGAGCTAAAGCAAGCGAGTTGCCGTCCCGAACGTTGCGACATTCCCTTGTGCCTACTCAGCGCCGTTTGAGTTATGTACCGATAGGCACAGAATCGTATTTTTTTTTGTGGGGACTGCTCTGCTTCCGGGTTTTTCCGGGTTGCGACTGGTTACGCCCACCGTGGGACTCGCCGTACATATGCACGCAATTTCGGGGTTTCTAGGCGACTATCCACGGAATGAAGTGCACTGGATCCGTGCAATGTTACGGTAATCTCTGGAGATCAGGCTGGAATGTTACACCAGCATCCCACCTGCCATCAGTGACATTTACACCAGCAGGTCCAGGAAAAAGGCTACAAACATCATGAAGGACTCCACCTTCAGAATCTGTGGGATTACTCCTGAACTCTGCACTATTAACTGAACTGTGATAAATAAACTGTTCTTTAATGTGGCTGTTTTAAACCTGCTATTGAATTGGTTAGGGTGCAAGTAAGTGCAGTTGTTTTAATTGCACTATAGTGTTAGTTATTATTTATAGGTATTGAATAGGTGTAAACTTTTAATGTACACCCATACACACATATTGGCCCTCATTTATCAAAGTGGTGTAGACCAAACAATGGCCGTGTGGTGAGATCAACGTAATTGTCATCATTTATCATCTATGGTGACTTTGACTTCAGCGTACGGCCCGCTCAGATCTCACGTCAGGTCTGAGGACGTGTAGACGTTGTCTGAACCCGTTTGTTCCATCTTAGACCTGTGGAGCAGCATGTCTGACCGTCTGACAGGCATCTAGATACATGTATCCACTCCAAAATATAAATCTAACACACTAATAAATAATCCCTGTGAAAATATAACATTTTATAAATGGCATACCCATCATGGACATGCAGCCTATTTTATTTCCAAGTGACAATGACAAGCAATTAAAATCTAACAGCCTATTTGCAATGTTAAAGGTTAGGTGGTTAATTCAATCATTTAAACACACTACTTTGACAGTCATTCAGATAATATTGTAGATCTGACCATAGACTATTCGAAAATAGCTGATCTTCAAGCTCACAAGCTTATAGATCTGCTATTTTCTAAATATACGAGCACTTACGCAAGAGCATTTTTGGAAGTCGGGACCAGCGGCACAGCTATAATGCTTTCATGGACAGTGAACAAACTTATATACAGTAGCGTGTGTTATGTCTGACTAACTGTTCACTGACTGCTGCTCTGATCGATTGTGCTGCGCTCGTTTAGCCTTGCCTATTGTTGTGAGTGTGGGGATATTCGGGGATCGATTACTCAAGTCTTAGTCAAGTCTCATATTGTTGTTGTAATGCTGCTCTCCTCAAAGTTATAAGTAAAGTGAAGTTCTTTGGCAAACTGTGTCATGGCCTGATCATTCACAAACACAACATTGGCGACGAAGATGGCTGGTATTTCTCTCCCACCACCCAACCCCTTCCTGGAATTACCTGGCGAGCCTCCAGTGCCCTGGACTCGCTGGAAACAGTCGTTCGAACGGCTACGGGGCTAACCGGCGTTAACGCGGCACGCAAAAAGGCGCTGCTACAACACTGTCTGGGAACGGAGGGACAACGGGTGCTCGGGACGTTGGAAACGGGACCCGGGGATATCAGCTATGCCACAGCCGTGGAGCTTCTGAAGGGTCATTTCGCGGCCCCACAAAGTGCCCTTCTCTGCCGTATCTTGTTCAGGCAACGACGCCAGCTGCCCGGTGAGTCTGTACACCAATATGTGGCTAACCTGCGGGGGCTGGTTGGCTCATGCAAGTTCGGCGCGCTGCAGGATGAAATGATACGTGACCAACTGATTGAACACACAAGTAACGTGAAAGTGCGTGAGAGACTATTAATGGAAAAAGATGAACTGTTGCTGTCTGAGGCAGTTGCAATTGCATTTAAAGTTGAGAGTGCAGCTGAGTGTGCTGCTACGTTCGCTTCTACACGCCAACTGCCCACATCCAGCCGGGCAGATCTCTCTCTGAATCCACTACTGCCACGCAGTGATTCACCGGACCCTAACTCCGCAGCTGTGATGCAACTGGAGCGACGTCAGCGCCCTCGGCCCCATCCACAACCACAACAGCCCTGCGCCAACTGCGGGTCTCGGTCGCATGCTTCAAGAGCCCAGAACTGCCCTGCCTGTGGCCAGTCATGCCGTAACTGCGGTAAGCTAAATCATTTCGCTGCTGTCTGTCGCTCTGCCCCGGCCGGCCCAGGGGACCAGGACTCCCAGTCTGTTCCCACCATTATACACAATGTGACCTCAGGTGCAGCGCCCTTCAAATCATGTTCAGTCTACCTCAATGATGTGTGCAACCGTCTGCTGGTGGACACCGGTGCAGGCTGGTCTCTCCTGAACATGGATACCTACAATAGTTTTTTCGGCTCACTGCCCCTGTCTGCCCCCTCTACTGCCCTTTATGGTTATGGGGGGTCTGGAATCGACCTAGTGGGGTCTCTCCAGGTGAATGTCCGCTACGGGACCAAGACTGTGCCCGGTTTTGTTTTTCAAGTGGCCCGTCGGGGCGCTAACCTGATGGGTTTAGACCTGTTCACCGCTCTGGGGTTCTCCCTCCTAGACACGGGGGGGTCGGCTATTATGACTGTCACCACGCCATGGCAGCAGAAGTGGCCGTCACTGTTTCATGGTCTGGGCTGCCTCTCTGCTTTCGCTCATCAACCCCTCCTCAACCCCTCAGTTAAGCCTGTCATCCAGCCGCTGCGCCGCATCCCGCTGGCTCTACGTGACGGAGTCACAGCTGAGCTAGAGCAGCTCCTGGAAGCTGGTATCATCGAACCAGTGGATGCTTCACCATGGGTTTCGAACCTGGTGGTGGCAAAGAAGAAGTCTGGGGCCCTGCGTGTCTGTGTGGACCTGCGTGCAGTAAATAAGGTGGTGGTCCCAGACCAGTACCCCCTCCCCACGTCGGAGGAGCTCACAGCTCAGTTCTACGGCTCCACAGTGTTTACCAAACTCGACCTCAGACAGGGGTACCTGCAGGTGCCTCTTCACCCCAGCAGCAGAAACCTCACAGCCTTTGTAACACATGCCGGGGTGTTTCGCTACACACGGATGCCGTTCGGCCTCTGTTCTGCTCCTAGCTGCTTCCAGAAAGTCATGGTCTCTGTGCTAGCTGGCATACCAGGCGTGGCCATATACCTGGACGATATCGTGGTGCACGGGCCCACGGCTGACGTTCATGACGAAAGACTCAACAGGGTGTTTGCAGCCCTGTCCAAGCACACCCTGACTCTCAATACTGAAAAGTGTGTCCTCTCCGTTCCGGAAATCGAGTTTGTGGGGTTCCGACTGTCTGCAGGTGGCATAACTCCACTTCAGTCCAACGTGGACGCCATTCAGGCCATCCCAGAACCCAACTCAGCTGCCCAGGTCGCCTCGCTCTTGGGCATGGCCGGATACTATTTAAAGTTTCTCCCACACTACTCTGACACCACAGCCCCCCTGCGTCGGCTGCTGCGTAAGGATGAGCCTTGGATGTGGTCTCGGGCGTGCAGTGACGCTGTACGTGCCCTCAAAACGCAACTTACTTCTCCCCCAGTGTTGGCCCACTTTGACATTGCTAGCCCCACCCTCGTGACCTGTGACGCATCATCCATAGCGATAGGAGCTGTGCTGTCACAGATCCAGAACGGGGTCGAGAAACCCATTGCCTTCGCTTCCCGTGCCCTTAACCAGACTGAGCAGCGGTACTCTGTGGGCGAGCGTGAGGCATTAGCCTGCATCTGGGCCTGTGAGCGGTGGCACCTCTACCTCTATGGCCGCTTTTTCACTCTCAGGACAGACCACCAGGCTCTTACGGCGCTGCTGTCCACGTCCGGGACGGGCCACAGACCACTCAGGCTGCACCGCTGGTATGACCGCCTCCGCCAGTACAATTTTGAGCTGAAGTTCACCCCAGGCAGAGATAATGTTGTGGCTGACCTGCTGTCCCGCGCTGTCCCTGCCCCAGCCCCAGTCCTACATGTCGGCACTGACTGTATTGAACAGGACATTATTAACATGTTGCACACGCCTCTCCAGGCCACTGTCTCTCTGCAGGAGCTCAAGGACGCCTCTGAACAGGACCCCCTCCTTCCCCTGCTCTGCACCTACATCCACGATGGCTGGCCTCCTGTGGTTCCGGGGGAGCTGGCCGCATTCTCCCGTGTGCGACAGGAGCTTTCCTGCTGGAACGACACCTATGTGGCACGGGGGCTGTGCACGGTGATCCCTGGTGCCCTACGTGCACGCGTATTATCCATGGCGCACGAGGGCCACCTGGGCATTGTGAAGCTGAAACAACGCTGCAGAGACCTGGTGTGGTGGCCAGGGATAGATAAAGACATCGAGGCCTTGGTCAAGGACTGCGCCGCCTGCCTTGTTAGTGGCAAGACTGGCCACCAGCCGCCCCCGCCCATGCAGCCTCTCGCCTGGCCCTCTACACCCTGGGATCACCTACAGCTGGACGTCTGTGGTGAGATCCATGGGGTTCCACACCATCAACGCTTCCTGGTGGTCGCCTACGACCTGCATTCAAAATGGCCGGAAGTCACCCCTACCGGTTCTGTGACCTCTCAGGTCATGATTGATTTCCTGGACTCTCTCTTCACTCGCTGGGGCCTTCCCCGGACCATTACGACGGATAATGGCCCCCAGATGGTCTCCGTCAGTTCACTAATTACCTCCACAGCAAGGGTATCCGCCATGTGCGCACAGCGTACTATCATCCCCAGGCCAACGGTGGCGTGGAACGCTTCAACCAGTCCCTGAAGAACGGCATCAGGGCACACATGGCCCAGGGGTGCTCCTTCTCTCAGGCCATCTGTCACACTCTACTGCACTACAGGGCCACCAAGCACTCGACCACGGGCGTCTCCCCAGCCTCCCTCATGCTGGGCCGAGAGCTCACCCTGCCTCTTGACAGGCTCCGTTCCCCTACGCCCCTTTCCCCGCCCCTTTCACCTTCCCCTGTGGTCAAGGCCTCAGTCACCTGTCAGCAGGCTCAGATGAAGCGCCGCTTTGACCAGTCGAAACGGCCCAGGGCGCCAGTCATCGCCGCCTCCGACTGGGTCAGGGTCCGACGGCCTCACCGGGACAATAAAATGGCCTCGTTCTGGTCCTCCCCCATTCAAGTTGGCCGCCAGCTGGGCCCCGCCACCTACCTCCTCAACGATGGCTCTCGTTGGCACTCCAGCCGTCTTCGAAGGGTACCTGCCCCGCCACACACGGCTGTTGACATGCCCCACACCGGGGATTACCCGGTGCCTTTAGCTGCACCTGCACAGGTCATGGACATTCCTCTGCCCACTCGGCCTCTGCCCTGTGCCTCCCCACGTCCTGCTCGAGTGCATTCGCGCCCTGCCCACTTACAGGACTTTGTGTCAGCTTTGTCTGCTTGAACTTTTGCCGGGGGGGAGGAAATGTTATGTCTGACTAACTGTTCACTGACTGCTGCTCTGATCGATTGTGCTGCGCTCGTTTAGCCTTGCCTATTGTTGTGAGTGTGGGGATATTCGGGGATCGATTACTCAAGTCTTAGTCAAGTCTCATATTGTTGTTGTAACGCTGCTCTCCTCAAAGTTATAAGTAAAGTGAAGTTCTTTGGCAAACTGTGTCATGGCCTGATCATTCACAAACACAACAGCGTGTGCGTGTCCTATGGAGTTATGTTTAACCTGCGTGAAGGATGAAAACCAGACGCTCCAAACCTGTGCTCAGCGCAGGTGATCTTCACGCTGTAGATTGATTTGGGCCACCGGGAGATATAACCATCCCAGCACACACCAGCCTTCATCCATTAAGGTTTATGCATTCATTCATTCATTCATCAATCACTCCATAAACAGGGGTTTTGATAAGCTTTATGGCCAATGTAATCATAAACACCCATGTGCACTTAGGTTCTGTGTGCTGCTGTAATAAATGAAATAGCCAAACCAACGAATACATTAGTTTAGGGTTACGGCATTAATGGTACATTTTCTTAAACAAGGGTTTTGATAGGAGTAATATTTTCAATTCGGACCGTGCGTCCGGGAGGAAAATGCTAACCTTTTCTGGTGTCCATCTTTGAAGGTAATAGGTCGATCCATGGACTTGTCACTCTTCATGGAGACACAGCTGGATACAGGAGAGTCTGGTCTGTCCTGATGGACTGACCTTTAACACAACAGAGACACAATGATGATGATGATGATGATGATGATGATGATGATGATGATGATGATGATGATGATGATGACAGTGACCACAGACACACTGATTTAAACAAGACAGTGTTTAACAACGTTGTGGATTCCCTGTGTAATCTTTAGCTGAGTAATCTCTCTCTCTCTCTCTCCTCCCCTCATGGTCTCTAGCTTCAAGTACTTGGGGGTGCACATTGCCTACAACCTGACCTGGAGACACAACTCAGCCTCCTTAATAAAGAATGCTCCACCAACGTGTGTGAATGTTACACCAGCATCCCACCTAACATCAGTGACATTTACACCAGCAGGTGCAGGAAAAAGGCTACAAACATCATGAAGGACTCCACCTTCAGAATCTGTGATATTACTCCTGAACTCTGCACTATTAACTGAACTGTGATAAATAAACTGTTCTTTAATGTGTCTTTAATTGAATTGGTTAGGGTGCAAGTAAGTGCAGTTGTTTTAATTGCACTATAGTGTTAGTTATTATTTATAGGTATTGAATAGGTGTAAACTTTTAATGTACACCCATACACACATATTAGCCCTCATTTATGAAAGTGGTGTAGACCAAACAGTGGCCGTGCGGTGAGATCAATGTAATTGTCATCATTTATCATCTAAGGTGACTTTGTCTTCAGCGTACGGCCCGCTCAGATCTCACGTCAGGTCTGAGGCTGTGTAGACTTTGGCTAAACCCGTTTGTTCCATCTTAGACCTGTGGAGCAGCATGTCTGACCGTCTGACAGGCATCTAGATACATGTATCCACTCCAAAATGTAAATCTAACACACTAATAAATAATCCCTGTGAAAATATAACTTTTTATAAAAGGCATACCCATCATGGACATGCAGCCTATTTTATTTCCAAGTGACAATGACAAGCAATTAAAATCTAACATAGACTATTTGCAATGTTAAAGGTTAGGTGGTTAATCATTCACTCATTTAAACACACTACTTTGACAGTCATTCAGATAATATTGTAGATCTGACTACATAGACTATTCGAAAATAGCTGATCTTCAAGCTCACAAGCTTATAGATCTGCTATTTTCTAAATATACGAGCACTTATGCAAGAGCATTTTCGGAAGTCGGGACCAGCGGCACAGCTATAATGCTTTCATGGACAGTGAAAACACTTATATACAGTAGCGTGTGCGTGTCCTATGGAGTTATGTTTAACCTGCGTGAAGGATGAAAACCAGACGCTCCAAACCTGTGCTCAGCGCAGGTGATCTTCACGCTGTAGATTGATTTGGGCCACCGGGAGATATAACCATCCCAGCACACCAGCCTTCATCCATTAAGGTTTATGCATTCATTCATTCATCCATCACTCCATAAACAGGGGTTTTGATAAGCTTTATGGCCAATGTAATCATAAACACCCATGTGCACTTAGGTTCTGTGTGCTGCTGTAATAAATGAAATTGCCAAACCAACTAATACATTAGTTTAGGGTTACGGCATTAATGGTACATTTTCTTAAACAAGGGTTTTGATAGGAGTAATATTTTCAATTCGGACCGTGCGTCCGGGAGGAAAATGCTAACCTTTTCTGGTGTCCATCTTTGAAGGTAATAGGTCGATCCATGGACTTGTCACTCTTCATGGAGACACAGCTGGATACAGGAGAGTCTGGTCTGTCCTGATGGACTGACCTTTAACACAACAGAGACACAATGATGATGATGATGATGATGATGATGATGATGATCACAGACACACTGATTTAAACAAGACAGTGTTTAACAACGGTGTGGCTTCCCTGTGTAAGCTCTCTCTCTCCTCTACATGGTAGCTTCAAGTACTTGGGGGTGCTCATTGCTAACAACCTGAACTAGAGACAACTCAGCCCCCTTAATAAAGAAGAGGAGACTGAAGTGGGCGGGGCTTGGTACCCCTGTCCTCACTTCCTTCTAAAGGCAGAGGTGAAGGTGGGCCGGAACAGGCCGGTACGGTGTTCCGCTAAAACATTCTGTGCCGGCACTATGTACCGGTAAGAAGAGGAGGGAGTTTGTCAAAAGTCCATATTGTAACCTGCTACGAATGCATGTCCAACAAGAAAACAGAACACATGCGCTAACGTTAGATCAACTTAAGTGTTAGTTTTCTTATAAAGTGCTTCTAAATCGCTCCAGTGTGTCTGTGTCAACGTAATCCGTGTCTTCGCTGTCTTAGTATTCATGAAATTACACATTTGAAATGCAGTGTAATTTCAAAGAAAAGTATATACTTTATGCATAAAGAAATTGAATGCATGTGTTCAGGGATGCATGAATGAGGAAAACAATAATGATGAGATGAAGGTTGGGGTACAGTTATGGCAAGAACTTCAAGCAGGGTCCTGTCTACAGGTGTGTGGTGGAGAGCATCCTCACATCCTGCATCACAGTGAGGCATGGAAGCTGCTCTGCTAAGTCTGCACAGAAAATCACTGCCAGCATCCTACCTGCTATCAGTGACATGTACACCAGCATCCTACCTATCAGTGACATGTACACCAGCATCCTACCTATCAGTGACATGTACACCAGCATCCTACCTATCAGTGACATGTACACCAGCATCCTACCTGCTATCAGTGACATGTACACCAGCATCCTACCTATCAGTGACATGTACACCAGCATCCTACCTATCAGTGACATGTACACCAGCATCCTACCTATCAGTGACATGTACACCAGCATCCTACCTATCAGTGACATGTACACCAGCATCCTACCTATCAGTGACATGTACACCAGCATCCTACCTATCAGTGACATGTACACCAGCATCCTACCTATCAGTGACATGTACACCAGCATCCTACCTATCAGTGACATTTACACCAGCATCCTACCTATCAGTGACATTTACACCAGCATCCTACCTATCAGTGACATTTACACCAGCATCCTACCTATCAGTGACATTTACACCAGCATCCTACCTATCAGTGACATTTACACCAGAATCCTACCTGCTATCAGTGACATGTACACCAGCATCCTAGCTTCTTCCCTGAAGCCGTGATACTTTTGAACTCTAGACCTTGAACTTGGGGTCTGTGATATTACTCCTGAACTCTGCACTATGAACTGAACTGTGATAAATAAACTGTTCTTTAACGTGCTACTGAATTGTTTAGGGGGCAAGTCATGCAATTGTTTTATTTGCACTATAGGTATTATTTGTATTAGGTATTTAATAGCTGTATACTTTTAATTTGCACCCATACACATATTCAGTGTGCACACTGTGCCACTGAATGTGTGTTTTTTTTTAAAACAAGGATTTTGATAGGAGTAATGTCTACAATTCGGACCGTGTGTCCAGGAGGAAAGTTCAAACCTTTTCTGGTGTCCATCTTTGAAGGTAATAGGTCGATCCATGGACTTGTCACTCCTCATGGAGACACAGCTGGATACAGGAGAGTCTGGTCTGTCCTGATGGACTGACCTTTAACACAACAGAGACACAATGATGATGATGATGATGATGATGATGATGATGATGATGAAGACAGTGATGATGTCATAGATGTTTATTTACCTCTCATGCTCTCCAGACAGGCTGCTTCTAGAGGCCACGCCCCCCTCCTCTCTCTCCACAGACTCACTCATGGTAGAGCAGAGACCTCTAGACGCGCGCGCGCGCACACACACACACACACACACACACACACACACACACACACACACACACACACACACACACACACACACACACACAGGGTTAGTTTCACTCATTCATTATATTTAGATTAACATTCATTACATTGTTTGGATCCAAGTCACATACACACTGACTGTAAGTCAATCTAGTTTATCTGTTATTATGTAAGTTATTTTATCCACTGTTGTTGTCATGAAGGGTAGATGAGTTTAAACATTACAGATTACTGTATAAAACAGAATGATGCCAAAGGAACTGGAACCCTATACTGAGAACTTAAGATAGAGCTTTATTTTGTGTATAATCTTCTATATAGGCTATACTGTGTGTTTCAGTCTGTATTAACAGGGTAAAACACAATAGAATCAAACCTATAAGTCAGTCCAGTTCTGATAGAATCCGTTTAAAACTACAGCAGAGACGTCACAGATCAGATGGTGTAGTTTTACAATTTGACCAATAGATGGTGCACATGAACCACATAAAACAGAGTTAGAGATGTATTTACAGTTGAAACTTGGATTGTGATTGAAGGAGGTTGTGTTTGTGTGTCACAGTGCGTGCGTGCCTGCGTACAGGCGTGTGTGCGTGCGTGCTTGCGTGCGTCTGTGTGTTTTCAGTCATGGGGAATGGCTCCATTTCTGCTTCAGAAATGCCGGTCATACATTACGTAAGAAAGCAAATGGCAACTACTGTAGGCATTTGACAGTAAATCATGTGACTTATGTGCAACATAATACTATCAAATATACTCTAAACAGTCTCTGATACTATATTAAATATGTTCATCTGGTCTGTAAGTACTGTATGAAATATGGATTTTAAAATGTATAAATGTATTTCATACATTTATACAGTCATATTATACAATGTAATAAACTACTCATACAGTGTAATATGTCCTGCTATGATCCTGGTGAATTCACATCTAGATTAAGTGAAAACATTTTACCTTCTTCGAACAGAATTTTAAATATAATGTATGTGCACTCTCATCAGGGTGTCTGATTACATTAAAAAAATGCTGATCTACAAGCTCACAACAGTGATCGTATCGCAACAAGTTAGGAACTTATACATCGGCAAGAAATTGTATAATAAATTATGTTCCTTCTCATCGGGGTGACTGATTCCATCTGAGGGAGTTGTCACAAACTTAGTTGTTGACGTACTCTCACAAAGTTGTTTTACGCAATGAAATACTATATTAAATATGTTCATCTGGTCTGCATAGAATATACATTTTTAAATAATACATAAGTATTGTATAATTATTCATAATTCATACAGTCAAAGTAATAATTGTAATAATTCCTACTATGATCCTTCCTGGTGAATTCACATCCTGATTAAAGTCATTTTACCTTCATCTACAGAGGAGACGTTGACAGAACAAGACGATGTTTTTCACCTCCATTAATCCCGTCTGTCTGAGTTTACCTGAGGGTGTTGTCTCTTCCTCAAACTCAACCAGACACACATCGTCACGATTAACCTGGGCTGGGTCTAGAGCGGATACGGAAACACTGTGTGTGTGTGTGTGTGTGTGTGTGTGTGTGTGTGTGTGTGTGTGTGTGTGTGTGTGTGTGTGTGTGTGTGTGTGTGTGTGTGTGTGTGTGTGTGTGTGTGCATGTACATTACAGTATACAGTAGGAGGCTGTAGAGTGGATCACTGGCGCAAGAGACAGGCACAAGGGAGGAGTTTTCTCTCAACGCTTTCTGACTGGAAAACATTCCTCCTTGTGCCTGCCTGTCTGTCTGTCTGTCTGTCTGTCTGTCTGTCTGTCTGTCTGTCTGTCTGTCTGTCTGTTGTTTTATGCAAATGTTTTACCCTGTTTGTAGCACTTTGTTTCAAATGAAAAGTGCATTATAAATAAAACGTATTATTATATTATATGAGTCCTGACGTCACGCCCACTACCCCTGGTTCACAGTGTTATTTTTTGTATTGAAAACCCCATAGGTGAATCTTAGATCACCTCATATAAAATACAAAAATAAACAAACCACCCTGGTGAGTCAGGTATGTGACTCTGTGTTAATTATGATATTGAGTTATATTTGATAACGTCTGTGTTTGGAGAAAACAGTAAAACATTCTAAAGGTCGTAACACACGGCAAGCGGTTCACGTGGATCAGCGGTGATCGCCCCGCGATCATTGTTGTTTTTTTCCTCCTCCGCGGCGCGCGGTGAAAAGAAAATCTCACCACAATCCAGCTATTGCCGCCCGCGCGCGCACAAATGAGCATGCGCGCTAAAGTTTCGCGCGCGTACACAAATGAGCATGCGCGCTAAAGTTTCTCGCGCGCGCACAAATGAGCATGCGCGCTAAAGTTTCGCGCGCGTACACAAATGAGCATTCGCGCTAAAGTTTCGCGCGCGTACACAAATGAGCATTCGCGCTAAAGTTTCGCGCGCGTACACAAATGAGAATGCGCGCTAAACTTTCTCGCACGTACACAAATGAACATTCGCGCTACAGTTTCGCGCGCGTACACAAATGAACATGCGCGCTAAAGTTTCTCGCGCGTACACAAATGAGCATTCGCGCTAAAGTTTCTCGCGCGTACACAAATGAGCATTTGCACTAAAGTTTCGCGCGCGTACACAAATGAGCATGCGCGCTAAAGTTTCTCGCGCGTACACAAATGAGCATGCGCGCTAAAGTTTCGCGCGCGTACACAAATGAGCATTCGCGCTAAAGTTTCGCGCGCGTACACAAATGAGAATGCGCGCTAAACTTTCTCGCGCGTACACAAATGAACATTCGCGCTACAGTTTCGCGCGCGTACACAAATGAACATGCGCGCTAAAGTTTCTCGCGCGTACACAAATGAACATGCGCGCTAAAGTTTCTCGCGCGTACACAAATGAGCATTCGCACTAAAGTTTCGCGCGCGTACACAAATGAGCATGCGCGCTAAAGTTTCTCGCGTGTACACAAATGAGCATTCGCGCTAAAGTTTCTCGCGCGTGCAGAAATGAGCATTCGCGCTAAAGTTTCTCGCACGTACACAAATGAGCATTCGCGCTAAAGTTTCTCGCGCGTACACAAATGAGCATGCGCGCTAAAGTTTCTCGCGCGTACACAAATGAGCATTCGCACTAAAGTTTCGCGCGCGTACACAAATGAGCATGCGCGCTAACGTTTCTCGCGCGTGCACAAATGAGCATGCGCGCTAAAGTTTCTCGCGCGTACACAAATGAGCATTCGCACTAAAGTTTCGCGCGCGTACACAAATGAGCATGCGCGCTAAAGTTTCTCGCGCGTACACAAATGAGCATTCGCGCTAAAGTTTCTCGCGCGTGCAGAAATGAGCATTCGCGCTAAAGTTTCTCGCATGTACACAAATGAGCATTCGCGCTAAAGTTTCTCGCGCGTACACAAATGAGCATGCACGCTAAAGTTTCTCGCGTGTACACAAATGAGCATTCGCACTAAAGTTTCGCGCGCGTACACAAATGAGCATGCGCGCTAAAGTTTCTCGCGCGTACACAAATGAGCATGCGCGCTAAAGTTTCGCGCGCGTACACAAATGAGCATTCGCGCTAAAGTTTCGCGCGCGTACACAAATGAGAATGCGCGCTAAACTTTCTCGCGCGTACACAAATGAACATTCGCGCTACAGTTTCGCGCGCGTACACAAATGAACATGCGCGCTAAAGTTTCTCGCGCGTACACAAATGAACATGCGCGCTAAAGTTTCTCGCGCGTACACAAATGAGCATTCGCACTAAAGTTTCGCGCGCGTACACAAATGAGCATGCGCGCTAAAGTTTCTCGCGCGTGCACAAATGAGCATGCGCGCTAAAGTTTCTCGCGCGTACACAAATGAGCATTCGCACTAAAGTTTCGCGCGCGTACACAAATGAGCATGCGCGCTAAAGTTTCTCGCGCGTACACAAATGAGCATTCGCGCTAAAGTTTCTCGCGCGTGCAGAAATGAGCATTCGCGCTAAAGTTTCTCGCACGTACACAAATGAGCATTCGCGCTAAAGTTTCTCGCGCGTACACAAATGAGCATGCGCGCTAAAGTTTCTCGCGTGTACACAAATGAGCATTCGCACTAAAGTTTCGCGCGCGTACACAAATGAGCATGCGCGCTAAAGTTTCTCGCGCGTACACAAATGAGCATGCGCGCTAAAGTTTCGCGCGCGTACACAAATGAGCATTCGCGCTAAAGTTTCGCGCGCGTACACAAATGAGAATGCGCGCTAAACTTTCTCGCGCGTACACAAATGAACATTCGCGCTACAGTTTCGCGCGCGTACACAAATGAACATGCGCGCTAAAGTTTCTCGCGCGTACACAAATGAACATGCGCGCTAAAGTTTCTCGCGCGTACACAAATGAACATGCGCGCTAAAGTTTCTCGCGCGTACACAAATGAGCATTCGCACTAAAGTTTCGCGCGCGTACACAAATGAGCATGCGCGCTAAAGTTTCTCGCGCGTACACAAATGAGAATGCGCGCTAAACTTTCTCGCGCGTACACAAATGAACATTCGCGCTACAGTTTCGCGCGCGTACACAAATGAACATGCGCGCTAAAGTTTCTCGCGCGTACACAAATGAACATGCGCGCTAAAGTTTCTCGCGCGTACACAAATGAGCATTCGCACTAAAGTTTCGCGCGCGTACACAAATGAGCATGCGCGCTAAAGTTTCTCGCGCGTACACAAATGAGCATTCGCGCTAAAGTTTCTCGCGCGTGCAGAAATGAGCATTCGCGCTAAAGTTTCTCGCACGTACACAAATGAGCATTCGCGCTAAAGTTTCTCGCGCGTACACAAATGAGCATTCGCGCTAAAGTTTCTCGCGCGTACACAAATGAGCATTCGCACTAAAGTTTCGCGCGCGTACACAAATGAGCATGCGCGCTAAAGTTTCTCGCGCGTACACAAATGAGCATGCGCGCTAAAGTTTCTCGCGCGTACACAAATGAGCATGCGCGTTAAAGTTTCTCGCGCGTGCACAAATGAGCATGCGCGCTAAAGTTTCTCGCGCGTGCACAAATGAGCATGCGCGCGAGAATTTCACGGGGCCGTGCCCGCATGCCTCACCGCCCCTCAACTTCTCTGCGCGTCCCAAATAATCGCCCGCCTCTCATTGAAAATGCGCGTTGGCCGCTTGCCGTGTGAAAGGACCCTAACCCTTTAGATAAATTAGCCTAGTACTTTGTTACAGTCAGTTGATGCTTCATATCATTGTGAGTAGGCTAAAATCACCAGGCTGATTTGTTTTCTAATGGAATACAGTTCTTTTATGACACAATCTAAGATTCTCCTATGGGAATTTCAATACAAAAGATAACACTGTGAACCAGGATAGCGCCCATTGATGTTAGACTTTTATTATTATTATTATTATTATTACACTTACCCTTATTATTATTATAATTAGATGTGTTGTTTTTCCTTGTGGCCAAACCTAACTGTTACAACTGGCTCACATTTATAACAAAGCAAAAATGTATAACAGCAGCCATATTGAAATACATTGGGCCTCTTCCGTACTTCCTTCACAGGTTGTTACCAATGATACTAATGAAGGCTCTGTTCCATTCTGGTCAAACAGAGTCAGGGTGTTGACTCACTGGAAACACTCTGCTACACCAGTAGGTCTCAAAGTGTAGTTCAGGGACCCTCATGGATCCTTGAGGTTCTAAATGGTTCCTTACAGCTCTGCAACTCTGAGAGTGTACACATGGAACCAAATGGACCCTTACAGGTCTGTAACTCTTAGAGTGTACACATGGAACCAAATGGACCCTTACAGGTCTGTAACTCTGAGAGTGTACAAATGGATCCTTACAGCTCTGCAACTCTGAGAGTGTACACATGGAACCAAATGGATCCTTACAGCTCTGCAACTCTGAGAGTGTACACATGGAACCAAATGGACCCTTACAGGTCTGTAACTCTGAGAGTGTACACATGGAACCAAATGGACCCTTACAGGTCTGTAACTCTGAGAGTGTACACATGGAACCAAATGGACCCTTACAGGTCTGTAACTCTGAGAGTGTACACATGGAACCAAATGGACCCTTACAGGTCTGTAACCCTGAGAGTGTACACATGGAACCAAATGGACCCTTACAGGTCTGTAACCCTGAGAGTGTACACATGGAACCAAATGGACCCTTACAGGTCTGTAACTCTGAGAGTGTACACATGGAACCAAATGGACCCTTACAGGTCTGTAACTCTGAGAGTTTACACATGGAACCAAATGGACCCTTACAGGTCTGTAACTCTGAGAGTGTACACATGGAACCAAATGGACCCTAACAGGTCTGTAACTCTAAGAGTGTACACATGGAACCAAATGGACCCTTACAGGTCTGTAACTCTGAGAGTGTACACATGGAACCAAATGGACCCTTACAGGTCTGTAACTCTGAGAGTGTACACATGGAACCAAATGGATCCTTACAGCTCTGCAACTCTGAGAGTGTACACATGGAACCAAATGGACCCTTACAGGTCTGTAACTCTGAGAGTGTACACATGGAACCAAATGGACCCTTACAGGTCTGTAACTCTGAGAGTGTACACATGGAACCAAATGGACCCTTACAGGTCTGTAACTCTGAGAGTGTACAAATGGAACCAAATGGACCCTTACAGGTCTGTAACTCTGAGAGTGTACACATGGAACCAAATGGACCCTTACAGGTCTGTAACTCTGAGAGTGAACACATGGAACCAAATGGACCCTTACAGGTCTGTAACTCTGAGAGTGTACACATGGAACCAAATGGACCCTAACAGGTCTGTAACTCTGAGAGTGTACACATGGAACCAAATGGATCCTTACAGGTCTGTAACTCTGAGAGTGTACACATGGAACCAAATGGACCCTTACAGGTCTGTAACTCTGAGAGTGTACACATGGAACCGTTATGGTTTTACTTTACACCAGCGCTACACCAGCCCTACACCAGCCCCCCACAGCCTAGGGAGGCCAGGGCCGAGCTCATGCTTCCTTCAATGCATGAGAGCCAACTGACCTTCTTATCACCTGACAGGGGAGAGTTTCCCCGGTAGGACGTAGCGCGTGGAAGGAACACGTTATTCCAACCAGTTACTTTCCCCTCAATCAGGCGCCCCGGCTGTCATGGAAACTCCACACAGAGTAGGCCCTTTCACCAACCCCACCTAGGGTGTGAGCGCTGATGACGCGGAGGAGAAGACACACCCCCAGTGCCCACAGTGTCCCCGGCGGGAATCGAACCCAGGACCTTCTAGCTGTGAGGCTAATGCTCCCTTCTATGCTCCCTTCTATGCTCCCTTCTATGCTCCCTTCTAATGCTCCCTCCTTTCCTCTGTTTTGAAGCATGAATTCATGCACACATTGTACAGTACATCATTTAGACCTAAATGTACCCTTCAACTAATTATTTATCCTCATAATGACTGGCTAGTCACAGGTTCAGTAGCAATGTGTACCAATTGTAAGAAAAACAAACATAATAGGCCTTACATGCCATATTCAAATAATTTATTATGTTACATTACTTCAGACCATTTTCCTATTTATTTATCTATCTATATATCCATCTATTTATTTATTACACTTTTACATTTTGTAAACAAATAGCTAATTTCAGATGGAGGTGCCCACAACGTGTAGGTGTCCACTCTTCCTGTTACTGGTCTTTGACAACATTACAGAACCATTTAAAGATGAATGTCTCAGTAAACAGTAAGCTGACACTTTAGTCTGATGTGACCCACATCACCTCATGTGGACAAACTGGTTCCTATTCACTGAAGAGACACCCTGAGGGCTGTGTGTGTGTGTGTGTGTGTGTGTGTGTGTGTGTGTGTGTGTGTGTGTGTGTGTGTGTGTGTGTGTGTGTGTGTGTGTGTGTGTGTGTGTGTGTGTGTGTGTGTGTGTGTGTGTGTGTGTGTGTGTGATGGTTTTAAGACTTGTAGGCGTGTTCAGACAGGCAAAAACTAACTCAAAAAAGTCCTCTGCAATAGTTTTCTTCATTCCTGTTTCCATGGTAACTGGCCATGTGTTCTCAACTAATAATCTTTAGGTCATTTTAGGTCACATGATCACATTTAGTTGACACATTACAATCATTAATCCAAATATAATTAATATAGACTGTGTACATATTTGAAGATTGAAGGAACTACTTCTCCCATAAACCATTGCACATACTTTTCCAGTGCTTGCTTAGCTTGTTCATTGTTTACTTTAATCATTGCCTTTATTATAGTGTATATATTGTTAGTGTTGTCATTATTGTTGTTGACTGGTAGTGATTTTCAACCATAGTGTCTCCAGGCTATGGGATCTAGAGTAGCAGCCATTCACAGGAAGGTTATATTTCCATGGTAATGAGAGCTCCACCAATCAGAGACGCTCCTGCTACACTTTAGGATTGTGGGCATTGTAGTATTTTCCCATGACATCACAAATGTCATAGTTTTACAACCAGGACACTCATGGCAAGATTACATTGTATTGTCAACACATTATAGCTGATCATACAATTCTCTATGGAGAAAATGAAAGTTGTCTGATTATTTTAAGTACTTATGTGTGGGTGAGTCTATGTAAAGGGCTTTTAAATAAAAATAAAACTAAAAGGAAAATAAAATAATGTATTAATTGAAACAAAAATAAAAACAACAAAAAAACAATGCAACTAAATAATAAGAAATATAATTACATTAAAAATCACAATGAATACAGTATTTCAACTAGCACTGAGCTGATCAGCTATGTGCACATGCGTGCAACGTCATTAAATAGAGCACCCTTAGCTCAAAGATCCACAGCTCATCACTGTTTATCAACATTGAGACTGGATGCACAGCTGATTGTTTCATGTAATTAATTCCCAACATGTTGTTTCGGGGTTTCGCAGGTTTCAGTTCATTCAACCTCCTCTTGTGTGTTGGCTAGTGAGGCGCGTCCTAACGAGACATCAGACATGACAGAATGGGGTTCATTTGGTGCCGGCCTGCGTGCGCATACTGGTTCTTATCAGTGTGACGTAGTCTGTTAAGGGCTCTATAACACAGATGAAGGGATGAACGTTATAATGTTATCTGCAGTATACAGTCTGGCCTGCGCTGCCTCCCCCTGGCGGTGTGAGGTATCACACAGACGAGGGGATGAACATTCCGTGCAGGTCCATGTGGACGGTGGCGTCGATGGAGGCCCGGGCGATCTCCTCAAACGTCTGGGCGTTCAGAACCAGCAGGAAGGGAGAGATGTCCGGGTCCGGGGAGATGACCGAGGACAGGATCACACCTGCAAACACACCCAGAGTTCATTTAGACCAGGGGTGATGCAACTCTGATGATGGAGAGGACCATTATATTTACACCCTCACTCCAGAGGGACACATTACATATACTGTCGGGCCATTCTATGTCACACAAAAGTAGCAAAAATAGCAGATCTACAAGCTCAAAACGCGTCGCAGTGCGACGCGTTTTGAGCTTGTAGATCGGCTATTTTTGCAAAAAGTTTTTTGGAATCCTGGAAAGTAAAATTTGTATTTAATTTCAAATGCATTTAGTTATACTTATGTTATCTTTATGAACTTAAATACAAATACATTGGACATAAAAAAGACAATATAATGTTAATAGTCATTAAGCTACTAATATAGACTGAAGTCCTTAAAGCGGGTCATGTTTGCATGTTTAGAATCATAACAGCTGAAATCAATAATATATCATTATTCTGATATTAACCTGCGGGCCGCATTAAGTGAAGGTGGGGGCCACATTAAGTGAAGGTGGGGGCCACATTAAGTGAAGGTGGGGGCTGCATTAAGTGAAGGTGGGGGCCACATTAAGTGAAGGTGGGGGCTGCATTAAGTGAAGGTGGGGGCCACATTAAGTGAAGGTGGGGGCCACATTAAGTGAAGGTGGGGGCTGCATTAAGTGAAGGTGGGGGCCACATTAAGTGAAGGTGGGGGCCACATTAAGTGAAGGTGGGGGCTGCATTAAGTGAAGGTGGGGGCCGCATGTGGCCCCCGGGCCGCCAGTTGCCCATGTATGAGTTAGAGAGCAAATATTTTATTTCGTTTAAAGGAGTAGTTCACCCAAAAAAATGACTTATTTTCCATCAATTACACACCCCATGAAGCCTTGAATTCATGGAGATTGTTATTTTTTGGTCACATTCCTGAGACAATAATGTTTTTGGTCACATTCCTGAGACAATAATGTTATGACCGGCAGAGTCTCCAGTAGAAGACTTGCAGATTCTCCATTGTGTCTCCTACCGGAGACTTCAGCGGTCATCAAATTATTGTCTCAGGAATGCGACAAAAACAACAATATCTCCATGAATCCAATGCTTCATGGGGTGTGTGATCGATAGAGAATACGTACTTGTTTGGGTGAACTACTCCTTTAAGTCATAGGGCCCTATTTTCTCCGGTGCCTTACCCATTATCACTAAACTTCTTTATCATGTTTTACTATTTTTAAAAACATTTCCAAATAGTTCAAATAGCAGATCTACAAGCTCACAACGTGTTGATGTAGATCGGCTAGTTGAACTATTTGGAAATGTTTTTAAAAATAGTAAAAAATGGCAAAGAAGTTTAGGGATAAAGAGTAAGGCACCGGAGAGAATATAGACCTAAAGTCCTTTGAATAAAATTCCATTTAGTTTTAGTCATGTTTTAGTCATCTGAAATGTTTTAGTTTAGTCTAGTTTTAGTCGACTCAATATCATAAATATCATAAGATTTTAGTCTAGATTATAGATTATAGATTATAGTCTAGATTATAGATTATAGTCTAGATTATAGATTATAGATTATAGTCTAGATTATAGATTATAGATTATAGTCTAGATTATAGATTATAGATTATAGTCTAGATTATAGATTATAGATTATAGTCTAGATTATAGATTAAAGATTATAGTCTAGATTATAGATTATAGATTATAGTCTAGATTATAGATTATAGATTATAGATTATAGTCTAGATTATAGATTATAGATTTTAGTCTAGATTATAGATTATAGATTATAGTCTAGATTATAGATTATAGATTATAGATTTTAGTCTAGATTATAGATTATAGATTTTAGTCTAGATTATAGATTATAGATTATAGATTATAGTCTAGATTATAGATTATAGATTATAGTCTAGATTATAGATTATAGATTTTAGTCTAGATTATAGATTATAGATTATAGTCTAGATTATAGATTATAGATTATAGTCTAGATTATAGATTATAGATTATAGATTATAGTCTAGATTATAGATTATAGATTATAGTCTAGATTATAGATTATAGATTATAGTCTAGATTATAGATTATAGATTTTAGTCTAGATTATAGATTATAGATTTTAGTCGACTATAATCTACAGTTGATTTAGTCGATAACATTTTATTGTGTCAGGCTGTGATGGCGTCGTAATGCCTGATTTATCAGGCCTACTTAGTTGTGTGCCGAAAATATCTGATCTACAAGTGACTTTGTTGTAGATCTATTATGCGTGACGCCCGCACACAGACAAACATAAAATGACTAGTCTTAGTTTGACTGGATTTCTCTCCTCTAGCCCCTCCATAACATCTCAGTCTAGTTTTTATTGACGAAACTGTCAATAATATTTAGTCATAGTTTTAATCATCATAACTTAGTGTTTATTTAGTTTTTGTTAGGTTTTCCTCAGTGGAAAAATAGGTGGTCGGCCAGATTAACACTGCCTGCAAACACACAACAAAGTACTTGAGTACATGTAGCTACTTTCCACTACTGACAAGGTAAACAATAAAACAAAGTAAAAATACTATCTTTACAAGTAAAACAGCCATGAAATTCATTTTATTTAATTACTTACTTACTTACTTATTTTTCACACACGCAATAAATATATTTCCTAATATCAGAACAAAGGTTTAGGTTCAAAATCTGTTTCTCTGTAATTGTTTATGCATTATGTAGATTTAATGTCTGTATTAGTAGTATCTGTAGAACTTTATGCATTTTATTACCCCATACGGTGTCTAGCGGAGTCCCTCAGGGCTCTATATTAGTGCGTTTTCTGTTTTCGCTCTTCATATGTTCGCTAAAAATAGCCGATGGACAAGCTTGTTGATCTGCTATTTTCTGTCAAAGTTTCCCCAGTATACGGATGCTGGGGTTTAACTGGTTCAGCAGTGTGGCTTTTCAGAGCGTGGGATTTTAACCCTCAACTCCTCCTCCTACCATCGTCTTCCTCCACGGCTCCCGGAGAGGCAACGAACACGGGTTCAGACGGGAAGCAGTTCTCACCCGTCCACTCCTTGTGTTCCCTGTTCACTATGTCCACCTTAGCTATCTGTAACATAACACACTGTTCACTACGTCCACCTTAGCTATCTGTAACATAACACATAACACTATGACTAACATAACACTATGTCTAACATAACACTATGTCCACCTTAGATATCTGTAACATAACACATAACACTATGTCTAACATAACACTATGACTAACATAACACACTGTTCACTACGTCCAGTGTCACCTTAGCTATCTGTAACATAACACACTGTTCACTATGTCCACCTTAGCTATCTGTAACATAACACACTGTTCACTATGTCCACCTTAGCTATCTGTAACATAACACACTGTTCACTATGTCCACCTTAGCTATCTGTAACATAACACACTGTTCACTACGTCCACCTTAGCTATCTGTAACATAATAAATAACACTATGTCTAACATAACACTATGTCCACCTTAACTATCTGTAACATAACACAACATACATGATAGATAGATTTATTATTTGTGAACGTTGTGTTACAGACAACACATTATTACTGTTATTATTATTAATAATTATTATTACACATTATTACCTTGTTAGGGTGAGGGGACCATTCCACTCTGGATCCATAGAAATAACGATACTTTTTACCATTGAACTTATA
>NC_137626.1:1092798-1100298 GCF_963280865.1 Gymnoscopelus braueri
ACATATACACAAATCCACGCAGCGCTGTAGGTGGCGCAACCATTGATGCGGTGTCAGCTGCTGCCGCGGTGTCAGTCAGCTGCAGTCACTGACTGCTCACGTTACTCTTTTACCTGGCTGTCACTGGCTGTCAGTTTGGTGACTTTGTTTTTCACAACCAAGTTAGTGTTAGTGATAGGTTTATGGATCAGATAATCATAAACCCCCTTGCTGTTGATCACACACAGATAAAGAATACACGTGACACATGAGATCTCTTTTACTCGCGAGGATTGTGACCACCACTGTATCTCCCTTCACAGGGTCCAAGATCACAATGGCGCTCCTTCCTTCTGCCAAGCAATTTATTTAGGAAAAGGGCGGAGACACAGTTGTCTAGAGGAGTGGCAAATCACTAGCATAATTACACATTGAATTAATACATTGCAGGAATTCAATTAAATGAATACAATCAAAGAAAGAACTTATATACACACATTATATATATATATCTGCACACAGATTCTGTAAACCGATCCCTTCAGTTAGTTAGTAAAAGTTATTAGTTAGTAATAAACCAAGCAGGTAAAGAGTAACGTCAACAGACGGACAGAACCGCAGCAGCAGCTGATGGTGGCGCCACCTACAGGGGAGCGCTCTGTGGATTTGTGGATTTGCAGTATATTTGTAGGGTAATTATGATGCATATGTAGTGGGTTGAGCTTTTCCCTAGTTATGTAACACCCCCAAATCACTCCTGTTCAGGACAGCTGAGACACCTGGCTGATTAAAAGGGAGCCGCACCTGGCTATTAGTAGTGTAGCTGGCTGGCTTGTGTTTGCCTGGTGGTGTGTTGGGTCGTAGGTGGGAGAAGGTCATTGATGGCATCTGATGGTGGGCTATGTTGTACTGATAAGTGAAACACTACCCTTCCTCTTAACCTACTTAGCCTACTTGTTGTCAATTAGTTGTACAAGCTCTTGTTTTATTTTATTGGATCGTGTTTATTCGATACACTTATTTGTTTTATCTCTTGCTCATTTGACTTTCCTATTGTGTCTCATCTGTTTAAGACAGTAGGTAGCTGATATATGTCACTTTTACCTTAGCGCTAGGTATACTCTTAGTTGCTTGTTTTAGAAGGAAATGCTCTTTATACTTCTGGTGATTAGTAGTTTTGTTCCCTACCTAATGTTGAATGCACTTACTGTAAGTCACTTTGGATAAAAGTGTCTGCTAAATGACTGTAATGTAATGTACAGCCTCGTATGCCACATGCCACACAGCTCTCCACATGATGGTTCAGTGGCGTGCTCCCGTGCTGCTCATGGACCAGCCAGGGAGCACTGATTACGGCATGGCCTCTCGTTGCCTAGTGTGACTCTCTTAATCTGAGGAGGAGCTCTGTGCCCCTGCTGTTTTTTTTGTCCTTTTGTTATTTTCTTGATTAGGTTATTTTGTTAAGATTTATTTATTATGCAAACCAACATGGTTATGGCTATAGAGGGCTTGTGATATTCTATTGCCAGTTAGTCCGGGTGGGCCATATTGATAGTCCTACAGGTGGTTGGTCACAGGTGTAGGCTTGTAGTGGGGTCCAGTGCATGTTTACTAAAACTGCATGCTGGAGTGTGTGTAGTGTTAACCACTATGTTTGTGCTTTACAGACAGTGTGAATGTGACACAACGTGCGCTTTCTGGTGGCGTTGAAACTTAGATTCCTCCTCACTTCCCTCACTCCCTGCCTTCCTCCATGTGTGGACACCACTGGATATATATAATATATGTGTTATATATATATGTTATATATGTTATATATCATGTGTGGACACCACTGGATATATATAATATATGTGTTATATATATATGTTATATATGTTATATATCATGTGTGGACACCACTGGCAGCCCGGCTACTGGTAAAAGTATTGGACGATGGACATAGTGTAATTTTAACCCTTTGTGCTAATGTGTTGGAGTCATTCGATTTTAAATGGGTTTCGTAAATGAAGAACTATATATATATAACCTGTAAAGGATTACCTTTCCTTGCACTTTTAAGTTATTTAAATTAGAATCGGCCTCAGGTCTTAATAGAGCACCGAAGTCTGACGTCATTTACACATCCTAGGTTTGTCTACCTGGTTCGCGGTTCCCCCCCCCATTCTGAATCCCCATAGACGTGTTTAATATCACGTCAAATAAGAACTGTGTTCCAAAAATAAACAAATGACCCCGGCGGTTTGACTCTTATGGATATGAAGCATCAACTGACAGTGAGAAAACGCTAATGTTACTTCCGCCGAATTAGTTAAATTTTCTCCAGAAACAGACTGTATCAAATATAAGTGACTGATTATCATAAACGATACAGAGCCTCCTCCCTGACAATATCGTCGAGACAGTTTGTTTATTTTTGGACCACAATTCTTATATGAGACGATTCTATGATGACCCAATGTTATTCTCCATAGAGAAATGACTTTACGAACCAGGGGATGGACGAGTGACGTCAGGACTTCTGTACTCTATGGGTTATATATGTACCTGGAGAAGATGTTTTTGCAGGGGTCAGGGTAGATCATGGTTCCAAACTCACACACAACGATCTTGTTGGCTCTGCTGTTCCTCTTGTACGTGTCGCTACGAAGGAACTTACTCCTGTAAAACACCTCCCCTAAACCACACACAATACAATGACACACTGTAACACACCTCCCCTAAAACACACACAATACAACAACACACTGTAACACACCTCCCCTAGAACACACACAACACAACAACACACTGTAACACACCTCCCCTAAAACACACACAACACAACAACACACTGTAACACACCTCCCCTAAAACACACACAACACAACAACACACTGTAATACACCTCCCCTAAAACACACACAACACAACAACACACTGTAACACACCTCCCCTAAAACACACACAATACAACAACACACAACTTACTCCTGTAACACACCTCCCCAGGGGGGGTCCCCAAATAATTCAGGGGGTCCCCAGATGATTAGCTTAATGTGCAACATTGTTTTCTCACTCAACTGTAAACAAACCAACATACAGTATCAGTGTAAACAGGGTATCTGCACATTTATAAAGTGACCATTTAAGGACTGAAAAAAACAACTAATAGTAAGACCATTACTATGTTAAAATTAACCAACAAACTATAACATAAAACATTGTCAAACATTGTCAAACATTGTCAAACATTGTCAAACTTTGTAAAATACTACATTCATTTATTTTTGAAAATAGCTGATCTACAAGCTCACACCGCCTCACATTGCGAGGCGTTGTGAGCTTGTAGTTCGGCTATTTTCACAACATTTCTCTGTGAAACCGAGTCAAACTAAATGTAATGCCTACAATTCCAAGTGCTTGTCAGGATGGGGGGTCCCCAGTTCAAATATTTTGGGGGGTCACGGCCTGAAGGGTTGGGAACTCAACACAACAAATATATTTGTTTCTCTTCTATTTCATCAATTAGGATATATATTTGTTGTGATATAAAGTATACAGTTGCATGGGTTCCCATATTGCTCATAGGGTAACAAGTGGAGGCTTTGTTTGGAGGCGCAGGGGGCCCCAAAGTTGAGCTTTGCTTGGAGCCCCGTAATTTCCTAAATCCGCCCCTGACTTCCCGTTCCTGAAATCACCTGACAGACCTGCTGCTAAATCACTGCCTCTATCTTATACGTTGACTATCAGAAAACAGCAGATCTACAAGTTTGTAGATCTGCTGTTTTTGAAAGAAAAAAGAAAAAGGGGGGGAAAAGTGGAAAAGCCAGGGTTAATAATGTCACTATTATTTCATTGGTTAGAAGGTAATCCAATTAGAGAAGGTATAAAAAGGACAATTCAGTAGGCTATAATAGACAATTGCAGAATTCGGTATTAAATCTAATCTAACAAACATCTTCTGTCATGGGGGTCCCTGGCACCAAATATTTACAAATGTGGGACCGTGGCTTAGTATGTATCACTTTGGGGGTCCTTGAAACGAAAATGTTTGAGAACCATATAGTAAATACACAAACAACTAAAGGTTTGGAAATGTGTGTTTGGTAGATTATTGCTCTGTTGTACCAATACTTCTTGACAATAACTTGTATGCCATTAGAAAGCCTGTTTATTTCCATTCTAAATGGTGCCCCAAGGGACATGCATTTTTGGGATGTGGGTTGTGCCCATGAAACATTTGACAAACCTCTGCCAATGACAGACAGCTAATTCTGCTGTTGCTGTTGACTGTTGTCTGTGTTGTTTGGTGGATTGGATGATTGAAGTCTATCAGTAACAAGGATGGAACAAGACATATTGGCAATTAATTCATTTATATCTGCCCGACACAAGAAGATAATCCAGCGTACCGTCTTTGAAGGTGTAGCTGTGGATCAGAGACATCCCATACCTTATATATACATTATATCTTATATATACATTATATCTTATATATAAACATTATAATCCAGCGTACCATCTTTGAAGGTGTAGCTGTGGATCAGAGACATCCCATCAAACCAGTGGTTGTAGGCGGAGTCTCCCACCGAGAACAGACCTGGACCGTTACGTAGTAGAGTACCCTGCAGCCAATCAGGAACCACCCCTACACACACGCGCACACACACACACACACACACATAGAGGAGAGGAGAGGAGAGCAGAGGAGAGGAGAGGAGAGGAGAGGATGTTTTAATGAAATCATATTCTTGTTGTTGAAATGTGTTTTAGGGATTTATCAAAATGCCAAAACGCCTCAAAATAGGGTTTGAAATATAGAGCTCAACAACTTACACCCCTATTTCTGGGGGCGAACACTGGGCAAAAAATAGCAGATCTACAATCTCGTAGATCGGCTATTGTCCAATGGGCAAAGTATGAAATAGGACTATAATGTATGTTTTGCAATAAACATCTAAATATGCAAATTAACTAGTAAAGTATTTAAATAATTAGAAGTGGAGTAAAAAGTACAATACTTGAAACCCTAATTCACAAGTTTTGTCAGAAGTTTTCAAAATGTGTCTAAATCTTTAGAAACTCTTCAGTCAGAGTAATATGTGTCAAAGCCTTACCTTTGATGTCTGCTTTCACAGGCTCTGGAGTTTCACTTCCATTCTTAGCGAATATGGATTGCATGTTTCCGTTATTTCCCAGTGAAGTGGTTTACTGTGTGCAGATATGATGTGAAGCATTAAGGAGGAACATGTGTTGTGTGTTACTGTGTTCACATATGATGAAGCATTGAGTGTAGGAGGAACATGTGTTTGTACTGTGACCCTACAGCTCATCTAAACCACTCCTCACTCTCTCACTGGGTTACGTAATACTACTTACTGTTACACAACCTCTTAATACTTCCTCTGCCTTTTCAAAATAAAACTCCAACCACCACTAACTGATACCAGGGCAAGTGCAGGAGGAAAGTAATTGAGTACATTTACTCAAGTACTGTACTTGAGTTCAAGAAAGGAAAAGTAAATATTGTACTTGTTACTGCACTACAACTGTTTGAAAGCTTTAGTTACTTTAGTTACTTTGTAGATTTAGATATGATCACAAAACATACACTGACCAATTTAGCCTGTTATACTTTGGCTTGGCTATTTGAATAAAGAAAGACAAATAGAAATACAATACGAAACAAAAGATGCTAGAAGGATGCTAAAACATACGAAAGGTGGGGAAACAATAACGATATCAACACAGTAACAACAATATACAGTATTGTCCTACAGGGTGAGGTATATCCACATTGTACAGTATTATTAGTGGGTAAAGATATTAATAAACACTTATCAGTACAGTTGTGTCATCAATGTGTAATTGTTGTTAACTTATGGATTATTGACATGCGTTCACACTAATGAACCTGCTCAGTGCTTCACACACTGACATGTAGGTCACATGTGGTGGAAAAAGTACTCACATTTTGTAAGTAAAAGTAAAGTATCAATACTGCAATGTAGCAATACCCTGTTACAAGTAAAAGTCTGGAATTAAAAGATGACTTGAGTAAAAGTAACAAACGTATTGGTTTAAAAATGTACCTAAAGTACCAATAGTAGAAAGTGCTCATTATGCAGAATGTCCCATTTCACAAGTTTTCTAAATGTATAAAAGGTAGACTAATATTTTGAAAACAGTAGATCTACAAGCTCACAATGCGACACATTGTGAGCTTGTAGATCGGCTATTTTCAAATGGCCGAAATATGTATAGGGCTGAAGTGGGTAATGTTTGTTTTGTAATAATAATCAAAATCTACAAAGTAACTAGTAACTACAGTTTTCTAATAATTGTAGTGGAGTAAAAGTATAATATTTGCCTCTGAGATGTAGTGGAGTAGAAGTAAAAGTACTGAACATTGGAAATACTCCAGTATAGTAGGTAAAAGTACCTCAAAATTGTACTTTAAGTACAGTACTTGAGTACATGTACTTAGTTACTTCACACCACTGCATGTCATGGTGTCTGGACCTCAGTGACATGTGAACGTTGGACTTGGTTTACCAACACGGCTCCTTATCAGCCTGAGGATAATTATCTAAATCAGTATATGGTTTTATGAGCTGTAAGACTGTAATGATGACATATTGTTCATTAAACACACTTTCACAACCCGGCCTGAGGGGCCATGACACATTGAGGAGGACACTTTGGTAGTGCAAGAAGTAACATCAATTTAGTAACAAATAACTTAAATAATGTTTACAATAAGGTGTGAGGTGTGTAATTCAGTAATCAGTAATGTCAGCCATGTATGGATGTGTGATCAATGTAGTGTGGGGGGTGTTGTAGAGTGTGTGAACTCAGTCATAAGGCAAACAAACAAAAGGATGCTGTCAACGGAGAAGGCAGCCCAGGTGCTCATCCAGGCTCTTGTCATCTCCCGCCTGGACTACTGCAACTCCCTCCTTGCTGGTGCTCCGGCATCTGCCATCAGACCTCTGGAGCTTGTTCAGAAAGCTGCGGCTCGTCTGGTGTTCAACCGCCCCAAGTTCTCCCACACAACTATCCTTCTCCGTTCTCTACACTGGCTCCCCGTAGAGGCTCGCATCCAGTTTAAAACCCTGGTGCTAGCCTATAGGGCAGTGAAAGGAACAGCTCCTTCCTACCCCCGGGCTATGGTCGATGCCTACACCCCTGCCCGACCACTTCGGTCTGCCACCTCGGGGCGACTGGTTGACTCGTCACTCAAGGGTCCTTCTGGCCGATCCACACGGTCACGACTTTTTTCTGTTCTGGCCCCACAGTGGTGGAATGAACTTCCCACTGATGTTAGGACAGCAGAGTCACTGTTCATCTTTCGCTGCAGGCTGAAAACCCACCTCTTCAGGAATCACTACCCGTCCTCTTTGCCTGGCCTACTTGTTGTTAACTAGTTGTACGAACGCTTGTTTTATTGTTGTATTGCTTTATTGGATCTTGTTTAGTCGATACACTTATTTGTTTTAGCTCTTGCTCATTTGATTTAGCTATTTTGTCTCATCTGTT
>NC_137626.1:1105298-1110298 GCF_963280865.1 Gymnoscopelus braueri
GCTGTGCGAGTGTTGTATAAGGTGTGTAAAGGAACTGAAAACAAAAGGGTTAGGCCCCACAGGCCAGGTAGCAGAGATCCTGCTTTCAGGGAGGAGAGAGAGAGAATGAGAGGTTGTGGGAGAGCTCCCTATATACTCTCCCAAACCACCTCACCCAGCTGCACCCAGTTGGTCTAACGGCCTGCCTCACTCCACCCTACTCACTCAGGCTGCCGGCTAGCCATCAGTGAAGGCAGAGGGGGCAGGGCCGTCACACCCCCCTCCATAAGAATGTGGTTCCACCACATTAACTAAAGAAATACAAAAAAACAATTAGCAACCAACAAAATCAAAGTGACAACATTTCACTGTACACTTTTCTAATAAAGTAAAATAGCCACCTTACAATTTTTAGATTATTGTAACCAAGCCCCTACAGCCCACAATATCCATTAACAAACTCACCATAACTAAGGTTTACCAAAAACAAATTTGCAACTGTATGCTATCCATACAACCACCCACTCACCCCCTCAGTCACCTGTAAAAACAGTATTAAGAGTGATGAGTGACAGTGCATCCATAACTACCTGTTACTCCACTTTGCCACACCATCCTGCCTCCAGCCTCAGCAACCTTGTGCACAGGAGCAATTTAAGAGAGCCGAAGACAGGATAGTCTCTAGTGGAGAAAAACAAGACATTTACGATAAATAACATAACAGTTCAACACATAAGCCTAATGTACACGTGACAGTGCATCTGCCATCACGTTTAAAGAACCTTTTATATGGCGAATATCCATGTTATAGGGCTGCAAAAATAATGCCCATCGCATTAACCTCTGATTTGGATTCTGCAGCGACTTCAAAAATGTCAGTGGATTGTGATCTGTGTAGACCACCAGTGGAGTTAAACCAGAACCCAAATATACATCAAAGTGTTGCAAAGCTAATATTAGGGCCAAAGCCTCCTTCTCAATAACTGAATAGTTAAGTTGATACGTATTGAACTTTCGTGAAAAGAAAGCCACCACTCTGTCCAAACCCTGCTCATCTGCTTGCAAAAGCGCAGCTCCAGCACCCACATTTGAAGCATCTACTTGTAATGAAAAGGACTCCTCCAACCGTGGAGCGGCCAGTACAGGAGTTGAACACAACAGAGCCTTGAGATTCTTGAACGCCAACTGACATCTAGTTGACCAGATAAATTTAGCATCTTTTTTAAACAATCTGGTTAATGGCTCAGCCACGGACGAAAAGTTTCTACAGAAACTCCTATAATATCCTACAAGTCCCATAAAACGGAGCAACTCTTTCTTCGTAGTTGGAGGAGGATATTCAATGATTGCCTTTACCTTATCCTGAACCATGCGCACACTTCCTTGCCCGACCACCTTGCCCAAATAAGTTACAGTTGCTCTTGCAAACTCACATTTAGCCAAATTGATTGTCAATCGTGCCCAGACCAACCTCTCAAAGAGGGCTTTCGTACGTTGCACGTGCTCAGACCAGGTATCGCTGTAGATTACCACATCGTCAAGGTATACGGCGCATCCCTCTAAACCAGCCACCACTCGATTCATGAGGCGCTGAAAAGTTGCGGGCGCATTGCGCAGACCAAAAGGCATAACAGTGTATTTGAATAAACCAGATGGTGTAATGAAAGCGCATATTTCCTGTGCTCGCTTCGACAGAGGGACTTGCCAATATCCTTTTAAAAGGTCAAATGTACTCACATAAGTAGCTGATCCCACCTCATCTATACAATCTTCCATTCGTGGAAGGGGAAAAGCATCTGGCTTTGTGATATTATTGACCTTCCGATAGTCTGTGCACAGTCTATAGGTCTTATCAGGCTTACCAACCAATAGGCAAGGCGATGCCCAGCTTGAGCTGCATGGTTCAGCAATATGGTTGTCCAGCATATACTGGACCTCTTTGTTCAAATGTCTACGTTTTTCAGGTGACACCCGATAAAAACGCTGTCTTATAGGTACTGTATCCTCCAACTCCACATCATGCTCAATGAGATGCGTAACCGTGGGCACATCTTGTAACAGAGTAGGATAACCGTTAATAAGAGCCAACAACTCAGAACGTTTATCATCATCCAAATAGGCCAAATTAGAATCAAGCTTACTCAAGGACTCAGTATTGTTCAACCGACCCTGTAAAATGACATCAGGAGTCTCGCCCTCCTCTGGATTAACTACCAGAGCTGAAGACCCAGCTACCCTGGTTGTACAAAGACATGCATTCACTGTTTCCCCATCAGCTTGATTGGAGTAATATGATTTTAGCAGATTTGCATGACACAGCTTAGTCTTCTTTCTGTTGTCTGGAGTAGCTATGATGTAATTCTGCTCTGTCTCCTGTCTCACCACAGTGTAAGGCCCACTGAATTTTGCCTGGAAAGGAGAACTCACTATCGGCTGAAGGAGCAAAACTTGATCTCCAGCTTTAAACTGCTTAGGCTCTGTACGCCTGTCATAAAGAGACTTCATTTTCCTCTGTGACTGTCCTAACTTCTCTTTTGCACTTTCCACCGCCAAAATCAACCTGTGTCTAAACCCATTGACATAGTCAAGAAGACTTTTAGGGGTTTCAGCTACTTTCCAGCTGTCCTCTAAAATAGCCATGGGACCTCGAACTTTGTGACCAAACACTAGATCATTCGGGCTGAAACCTGTGCTTTCCTGGACTACCTCTCTAGAAGCCAACAAGAGCCACGGTAACCCCTCCTCCCAATCTCGCCCCAGTTCTGTACAGTATGAGCGCAGCATGGACTTAAGGGTTTGATGGAACCGCTCTAAGGCCCCCTGTGACTGAGCATGATAAGCTGAAGCCTTATTATGCTTAACATGAAGCTGCTTGAGAACCTCGGCAAACATACGGGAGGTGAAATTAGAACCCTGGTCGCTCTGTATGATCTTAGGTATCCCGAAGACCGAGATGAACTGTGTCAAGGCTTTCACAACCGACTTGGTGGTTATGGTTCTAAGTGGATAAGCTGCTGGGTAACGCGTTACTTGGCACATAACTGTGAGCAAATATGTATGGCCCAGCTTTGAACGAGGCAACGGCCCAACACAGTCAATAATGAGATGTTCAAATGGTTTCTCCACTGCAGGAATTGGACACAGTGGAGCTGGCTTTATTGACTGGTTCGGCTTGCTCGTCAACTGACAAGTATGACACTTTTTGATGTATGCTGCAATGTCACGCTTCAAACGGGGCCAAAAACAATATCGCAACACCCGATCATAGGTTTTCTTTACACCCTGATGCCCAGCAACATTATCATGACACGTTTGTAAGACCAATGTCCGAAATTTATTCGGAACCACAAACTGAAAGATTGGATCCCCCCCAAGAGCTTCTGCTTGAGGAACCCACTTGCGAAACAGCAAGCCATCCTGCAGAAAATACCCATGTACACTACTGTTTATCTTGTCAAAAGACATGGCTTTGTCAAACAGCTCTTGCAAACTAGGATCATTTTTCTGTTCTACAGCCAAATCCACCTGTGACATAGATTTAAACTGTTCAGGCAAAGTCAAGTCAAATGTACCACAACCCACCTCCTGATCGGCACTTTGGAGATCATGTGAGGCAGCCATGGCACGTGTAACAACACAAGCTGGATATACCACTGCAACATCAGACACATTGTCCTGTTGAACAGCCCCAGGCCACTTTCTAGTTACTACATTGGGTACCTGATCAGCCCATACTCGTTCCCCACAGAGGTCGTTACCGAGAATGATGTCCACCCCTGCCACAGGCAACTCTGGCCGCACCCCCATGTGAACTTCTCCCTTAACAAAGTCTGAATTGAGAGACATTTTATGCACTGGAACTGGAAACACAAACATGCCCATTCCCTGAATCAAAATGCTCTCCCCCGTATCAGTTTCCGTTGCAAAAGGTAAAACACCCTCTCTTACAAAGGAATCCAATGAGCCACAGTCTCTTAGCACCCTCACTGGCACCTGTTTGTCACTTCCTGTTACTGATATGAACCCCTTGGAAATAAATGGCAAATATGCATTAGCAGTCTTAGGCTTCAATAGCGCACTCTGCTGTCCTACAGGCAAAGCCACTGGGCTGAGTGAGTTGGTCAAGGCAGATGGTTTAACCTGTGAGCCGGTGAACCTCTCCTTAGATTTAAGGACTGGACATTCCTTTTTCCAATGTCCGTTTGCTTTACAATAATGACATAAGCCCACTGCTTTGTCATTCGTGCCTGGTGTCACCCTGTTGTCAACTCTGTTGTCAACTCTGTTGTCGAACCTGTGGCCATGAAACTCTGTTCCGGTCTTTACCCGGGGAAATCTCTCTCTGTACACTTTCTCTGTACTTTGACCACTGTAATTACTCTTGTGAATTAAAACGTACTCATCTGCTAAAACTGCTGCCTCGGCTGGAGTTTTTACCTTACTCTCAGTTACATACGTAGCAACATTAGCAGGTAGAGTGTTCTTGAACTGTTCCATTACCACTAGGTCAAATAGTTGTTCGAAGTTCTCAACCTCTGATGAAGAACACCAGCGTGCAAATTGTGTAGTCAAATCTCTTACAAATTCTACATGAGTCTGTTTGTCACGTTTTCTCCAGGTACGACATCGCTGCCTGTATGCCTCTGGCACTAACTCATACATTTTTAACACTGCTGCCTTGACTTTTACATAGCTCCTACTATCCATAGGACTTAAAGCAGCGAATGCTTCCTGAGCTTTCCCTGTGAGAATGGACTGTAACATTAAGGCGCGATCTGTGTCTGGCCAGTTACGTGCATCCGCAACTCTGTCAAATAATAAAAAGAATGTATCGGGATCCTTTTCGTTAAATTTGGGAAGTAGTCTGAGGTTAATGCCAATGTCAGAAGTTTTTACACTCCCTCTCCTCTCAGTATTACCAGTGAACAGTGCGTCTGATGATAATATACCCTGTTGGATCATGTCTAGCTTTTTGTATTCCACATCCAACCTAGCCGTCTCAATTTGTTGTTTAATTTTTT
>NC_137626.1:1115298-1120298 GCF_963280865.1 Gymnoscopelus braueri
ACGACATCGGCATAATCAAATATCGGTAGAATAAGTTGTAGTATTAGTCTTTTCCTAACAGAGAATGTAAAACAGTTTCTAGAGCGATAGATGTAGACTTGGAAATGTAAAATAAATCTCAAACCAGGAACATGTGGTTCCATGACGCTTGTGACAGACGAGCGTCATGTGAACCATGGCTATAGGCAACGATGAACCACAGGAGGGCGACACTGAGCCGTGGAGACGCCAGGGAGCGAGCTTTCTGATGAAAACAATAGCAGATCTACAAGCACACAACGCGTCACGTCCGCGACGCCTTGTGGGCTTGTAGATCTGCTATTTTGGGCGTTCGACACCGTCGTACGACGGTACACAAATGTACCAAATGTAAAAATAACTTTAAATGAATGGATGTGAAGTAAACTAGCAGTGTGTAAAGTAACTAAGTACATTTACTCAAGTACTGTACTTAAGTACAATGTTGAGCTACTTTTACTTTACTGGAGTATTTCCCAATTGTCTATACTTTTATTTCTACTCTACACTATTGTACTTTTACTCCACTACAATTATTTGAACACTTTAGTTACTAGTTACTTTTCAGACATACATTATTATTATAAAATATACATTAACCACTTAAGCCCTATTTTATACCTAGGCTAACTAGGTATACTAACTAGTAAAAGTATCAATACCGCAATAAAGAAATACTCTGTTACAAGTGAAAGTGCAGAATATAATCTAATATTAGTTTAAATATTATTCTACTGTTAATCTAATCTATAATGATGATTTAATAGATTATAAAACATTAGTTTAAATATTATTCTACTGTTAATATAATCTATAATGATGATTTAACAGATTATAAAATATTAGTTTAAATATTATTATACTGTTAATATAATCTATAACGATGATTTAACAGATTATAAAATATTGACACACGTTGAGTTTAAATATTATTATACGTTCCATAAACCAGTATGTTTCGTAGTTATAATATTATAATATAATATTATAATATTATAGTTATAATATTATAATATTATAGTTATAATATTATAATATTATAATATAAATATAAAGAGTTCTACAAGCAAATCACTGACATCTGACAAAATGTATTCTGCGCAATTGTCCATTGTCACCACAAGAGGGCAGGAAAGCCTGTATTTTGCATATATTGTGCGTTGTTATGTAAAATGAGGATAAATAATGTTATAAAATGTAAGAGTCTGTATGTGGTGATGTGAGACTTTTAATAATGATAATAATAATAATAATAATAATAACAATAATAATAATAATAATAATAATAATAATAATAATAATAATAATAATAATAATAATAATGTAAGAAGTGTGTCTGTGGTGATGGAGATGAGTTTCTGCTGAATACCTTTATTATAAATAACTGCATTTATTGTTGATGGTCATTTATATGCAGCATTATATCATTTATATATAACTATATATATATATGTTATGTTATATGTTTAAATATATATGTGTGTGTGTGTGTGTGTGTGTGTGTGTGTGTGTGTGTGTGTGTGTGTGTGTGTGTGTGTGTGTGTGTGTGTGGACATTGTGTGTGTTGATTCAAAACAGAGCATCTTATGAGGGGAGCTGGGGTCAGTAAACAGATGTGACGTCATACATAGGGTGTATTTTTTACCTGTACTGGTAACTGCAAGGTAGCCTGTCCTGTCAGCATGATAGAAGCTATTACATCATTTAAAGGGGTAGTTCACCCCCAAAATAACTTTTTTTCTATTGATTACTCACCCCATGGAGCCTTGAATTCATGGATATTTTTTTGTTTTTGTCGCATTCCTTCCTTTATTATTTGATTATAATAAATTTGTCCCCATTGATTCCGGTAGGAGACACAAATGCATTTGTGTCTCCTACCGGAATCAATGGGGACAAATTTATTAAAATCAAATTATTGGCTTAGGAATGTGACAAAAACTAAAAAATATCTATGAATTCAAGGCTCCAGGTGGTGAGGAATCAATAGAAAAAAAGTTATTTTGGGGGTGAACTACCCCTTTAAGTTTGAAATAATGTATAAAGTATATTAACTACTGTGTTGTTTCTGTGGGTTAACAACAACAAAACATGTGAAAATATGAAATAATAATAATTTACTGTTTCTGGTATAAAACTACCCCATGTCTCCCACTGGCTCCAGGAAGTGCGTCACGTCAGACATCATTTACACACAGGAAGCAGCGGTCACTGGATTCAACACAATAAAACATTAAGAAATGGTCTCGTAAATGAAATACAATACTTTTGTATTCATTTTATAATTTAACACCTCCTCCCAATGTTATAACTAAACAATGACTGAAATGTATTTTTTAATAAAAATAAATAAAAAAACGTATTAAAAGACAATCTTTGAAGCACATTTTCCCATCATTTTTGCATTAACATCAAAATCAGTGAAATGAGCAGATCTACAAGCTCTTACTACAAGCTTTTAAGATCTGCTAATTTCAGATCGGTTATTTTCACAGTTTTTTTGTCAGAGGATTACGAAGTATATTGACTTAGATAAAATATATAACTTATTGATGGACAACGCTGACGTTTTATTGTGAAGTGCATCCGGGTTGCTGTGGTAACGGTGAGTGAGTCACGTGACGCTCCAGAGTTCAGACCATAGAGTTATAAAACATCTAGAACGGACGGCCCCGCCCCCCCCGCCCCGCCCCCCCCCCCCGCCCCCACCCATTCATTTCATTGAAAGTTGCTCACAACAAGCGCACGAAGCACCCCGGAAGTACCTCTACTTCCCGACTCAGCTCCAATTTTGGAGCCAATGGAGCATGCGCACGAGTGTTTCAGACCATAAAGGCATGCGCAGTAGCGTTTTTAAACGCTGATGTGCTGCTATCCCAGATGTGACCACCAGGCGGCGGGGAGCTTCACTGTTCCACCGCAGCGCCCCGTGGGAAGCCTGGTTTCTATTGTGACTTAACCGGTGTGATCCGGTCTAGAGCCCGCCTACTGTATCCGGTCATAAAGCACGCGTACACACACATGTAAGAAACGTTTCCGTATCCGGTATACAGACACAGACCGGATCAGTGGCATCCAGAGCAACTTGATCCTGGTCGAGTTGGACCGTGTTTCTGTGGGCGGGGCTTGACGCTCCACAGTTCAGACTGTCAGAGAGCAGAGAGACTACAGGACAACTAAACTACTACCTTAAACACTTTATTACTGTAGTATCTATCTATCTACTGGTATCTACTGCTACAGTATCTACTAGCTTAACTCACTGACTGACTGACTGACCAGCTGTTTACCGGAGAGACTAGTTAACCATCAGAGACACAGAACAACACATTAACAAACAAACAACACGTTGTTTGTTTACTTTGCTGATGTAGACACACAGGGCGTGGGAGTGTCTCTCTCTCTCTGTGTGTGTGTGTGTGTGTGTGTGTGGAACTTATGTCAGAGCAACAACACAGACCATGGCGACCATGAAGGTAAGAAGCTCTTTATAATGTGAACGATTTATATTTATATGTGTGTGTAAATGTGTGTGTGTGTGTGTGTGTGTGTGTGTGTGTGTGTGTGTGTGTGTGTGTGTGTGTGTGTGTCTGTGTAAAAGTCTCTCTCTCTCTCTCTCTCTCTCTCTCTCTCTCTCTCTCTCTCTCTCTCTCTCTCTCTGTTTGAAAACTAGCATTGATATGAGAGACACAGAGAGAGAGACACAGAGAGAGAGAGACAGACAGACAGAGACAGCTAGCTATCTCCAGTACTTGTGTATTTAGTTTATATTGTGTGTAGTTGTGTGTTTCTTTATTTATATTGTGTGTATTTGTGTGTCTTTAGTTTATATTGTGTGTATTTGTGTGTCTTTAGTTTATATTGTGTGTATTTGTGTGTCTTTAGTTTATATTGTGTGTAGTTGTGTGTAGTTGTGTGTAGTTGTGTGTGCCTGTATGGGACCCCCTGCTCAATGAATAATGCTACATCTTAAAGGGATAGTTCACCCCAAAAAACGAGTTATTTTCTATGGATCACACCCCCTATGAAGCCTAACTCATGGAGATGTTGTGTTTTTGTCTCATTCCTGAGACAATCATTTGATGACCGGCAGAAAGATGCTAATGTCTGCAGTGGGAGACACTAAGTTGACACTTTGTGTCTCCCACACGGAAATACACCCGCTCATCAAATGTTGTCTTAGGAATGTGACGACAAAACAAATCTACATGAATTAAAGTCTCCATGGGGTGTGTGATCCATAGGGAAAAAAGTCATTTTGGGGTGAACTATCCCTTTAAGCCCACTCCACACCATCGATTTGCCATGCAACTCCTTGCAACATGCAACATGCAACATGCATCATGCATGTTGCATGTTGCATGTTGCATTGGTGCGGTTAAATTCAAGTTTTTTTGGGGTGAACTATCCCTTTAAGAAGTGATCGTTCCTAACAATACAATTCTGACCAAAACAGAAGGAAATGATACTAGACAGTTTGATAAGTCACATGACAGGATGTGTGTGTGTGTGTGTGTGTGTGTGTGTGTGTGTGTGTGTGTGTGTGTGTGTGTGTGTGAGTGAGTGTGATTGATGTACTTTATTTAGTAAGACATGAGAACAGTACATGACAGTACATGGAAGTACAAATTCACAATACAAGGTCTACTAAACTGGAACTCTCATTAAGCACACAGCTTGTTTAAGATGAGAACCCCATGCACACAAATCATGATGTGTGAGTGTGAGTGTGAGTGTGAGCGTGTGAGTGAGTGTGTGCACGTGCAGGCTTCCTATAGGTCAAAGATGTAAAAATCCCGGAGAACCAGATTTTTCCTCTTGGCCTCAGCGCGCACACGCACGCACGCACGCACGCACGCACGCACGCACGCACGCACGCACGCGCGCACACACACACACACACACACACACACACACACACACACACACACACACACACACACACACACACACACACACACACACACACACACACACACACA
>NC_137626.1:1125298-1130298 GCF_963280865.1 Gymnoscopelus braueri
TTCCACACTCACTCCAGAGGAACACACTGTACATACTGTACTGTCGGGCAGACACCTTTTATCTACGTATTTTTCCTTAGATAAATGCCGTACTTCGTCATTCTATGTCACACAAAAGTAGCAAAAATAGCAGATCTACAAGCTCAAAACGCGTCGCAGTGCGACGCGTTTTGAGCTTGTAGATCTGCTATTTTGGCTACTTTTGAATTGGAATTTCAAATGCATTGTTAACTTCATGAACTTCAATACAAATACTTTGGACGTAAAAAAGACAATATAATGTTAATACTAGTCATTAAGCTACTAATACAGACTGAAGTCATTAAAGCGGGTCATGTTTACATGTTTAGAATCATAACAGCTGAAATCAATAATATAATCACTATTCTGATATTAACCTGTGGGCCGTATTAAGTGAAGGTGGGGGCCGCATGTGACCCCCGTGCCGCCAGTTGCCCATGTATGGGTTGTAGGGTTAGATCAGGGTTTCTGTCGTGCCTTTGTGTTTTTTTGTGTAGGTCAACATCAGTGTTGTATCATGTAGGCCGTGCTCAGGAGGTCATACTAACCCTGAGTTCTAGAAACCCACGACTCAGAACTTCTACTTTCACAAATCTTTCTAAAATATCAAACATAGCAGATTAACAAGCTTTGCGAGACAAGCGTTGCAACGTGATGCGTTGCAGTGGTGTAAAGTAACATGAGTACATTTACTCAAGTGTTGTACTTAAGTAAAATGTTGAGTTACTTTTACTTTACTGGAGTATTTCCAATGTTCAGAACTTTTACTTCTACTCTACACTACATCTCAGAGGCAAATATTATACTTTTACTCCACTACAATTATTTGACAGCTTTAGTTACTAGTTACTTTGTAGATTTTGATTATTATTACAAAACATACATTAACCACTTCAGCCCTATATACATTTCGGCCATTTGAAAATAGCAGATCTACAAGCTCACAATGCGTCGCATCTGAGCTTGTAGATCTGCTATTTTCCAAAGATTTTTATACATTTGAAAACTTTGTGAAATGGGGACATTCTGCATAATGGGTACTTTCTGCTTTTGGTACTTTAAGTACATTTTGATACCAATACCTTTGTACTTTTACTCAAGTCAATTCTGAATTTCTGACTTTTACTTGAGCATTTCTACATTGCAGTATTGATACTTTTACTTCGGGTGCCAGAGGTTTATTAAAATAGGGTACGTTCAGTGCCAGCATATCTTCCATCCACTTACGTTGATATGTTTCGTGCTGTAGAAGCCCCGACGAGGACACGCATGTAAACAAAGCGTGCGAGACGGCGGAGGGTCCCGACTAACGCCTGGAACAATAATATTTCTAACGTGATCCTCCATTGCAGAGTGATCGCCGATCGAAAACGGCTCATTTCCACCACGTTAAAAAGAAACGGAGATATTAAGCTTTTAGTCAAGGAGTTAACATTGGAAAGGCCGACCGGAAGCATTTTTGACATGGATGATCCCAAAGTTCCGTTAGAGCGCCTCACGTGGGCCCCTGGAGGCCATAAGAGGAGCTAGTACCAGTTTCCCGGTAGACAGACGACCCCCCCTCCCCTTTATTATATATATTTTTTTTCATGCTTTTTTTTGTACATAGTGATATGTTTTCTCTGTATTTTTATGTTGATATTTGAACTGTTTGGTTGCTACTATATATGTCTATGAAATTAATTCAAGGACCCCAACGGAAACAAGTCCACGAGGACTTTTTGGGTCGGACCTTTTAGACAAAAAGTATTATAAATGTAACTGTGTTGTTTTACATTATTTTGCCTAATAAAAATGTCAATCAATGAAAAGGTTGGAGAGAGAGAGATGAAATAAGGGGAACAGTTTATCAGTCAGAGTTTGAGCCTAAAAACATGATTCACCACCAACCATCATTATGTTGCCTTTACAGTAATGTCATTGTGTTCTAAAGTCATTCAACCTTTTCTGTCATCTGAATGCTCTTATTATACCCCCCACCCCCCCCTCTTTACCCAGTTCCATGTCTTCAGTCACAAGCAGGCCATGTGACTGAGACACAGACAGACCAACAAACACATTAAAGAGATAGTTCACCCCAAAAAAAAGATTTTCATATCACTGAGTCACTCCATGGAGACTTGAATTCATGGATATTTGTTTTGTCTGTTTGTGTCTCATTCCTAAGACGATAATGTGATGACCAGCGGACCGGTAGTCAGCGGTTCCGACACAAAGGAGACTCTTTGTGTCTCCTACCGGAACCGCTGCTGGTCATCACATTATTGTCTTAGGAATGAGACAAAAACAGACAAATATCCATGAATTCAAGTCTCCATGGGGCGACTGATACATAGAGAAAAAAGGTCATTTTAAGTCTCTCTCTGTCTTTCTGTGTCTCTATCTGAAAGGTGTCAAATAAAAAGGACAAAAGCTTTAAAAACATTCTCTTTACGTGTGTGTGTGTGTGTGTGTGTGTGTGTGCGTGCGTGTGCGTGTGCGCGTGTGTGTGTGTGTGTGTGTGTGTGTGTGTGTGTGTGTGTGTGTGTGTGTGTGTGTGTGTGTGTGTGTGTGTGTGTGTGTGTGTGTGTGTAGGCTGTAGGAGGAGGGTGGATTGAAGCTCAGAACAGCAGAGGAGAGACAGGACTGGTCCCTGAAGATTACCTGCAGGTAATGTGTGTGTGTGTGTGTGTGTGTGTGTGTGCGTTAACGGTCAGCGGTTTGCGCTAGCGTGCTGTGGCTAACGGCGACAAACGGGAGCCATGGCGGATGCATTTCAAAGCATCGTAACACAACCAGCCGACCAAAGTATTGACAATAAACCATAGTATGTTTCGCTCACCGCTGAGTATCATTTGGGAAGTTTAGAAGGAGTACAAACAGCAAACACACAGCACACAAAGCAGGGCCCTTCCTCAAGCTGTTACGGTCCATAGAGTTATGAACGGCCCGTCCTTTTCCCCGGGACGGGACGGGACGGGACGGGACGGGCTGTTCTCCCTTCCGGGACGACAATATGCGTGACTTCAGATACTGTAGAGCTGTCACCATTACAAATTTAAGTTGACTATTAACACATTGCATGCCAGTCGCGTAGATCTACGCGAACCTATTTAAAGCCGCAGCGTGCCAGTCGCGTAGATCTACGCGAACCGCCGATTCCCATTGAAAGTGCCCCAGGTGCACTTTCCGAATTTTTTTGATCCATTTCCGTTTCCGGTTTCCGGTCGGAAACGGAATTATTCGGGTTCCGTTTTTTTCGATCGTATCCGCTTCCTGTCTGGGATCCTGTTTAAAACTCGATTTTCTCGGTTGTTGTTTTTCTCCTCGCTGATCACTGTTTACCGTTGATCGGCTGTATCTTCAAGATGGCGGCACGGATTTGGAAACTGTTTTCGCTGGCCGTTTCTCACGGATCCGCTGTGTGTTTAGAACCAAATGAACGCGCACTTTTAACTTATTTAGCGAGGTCTGTGGCGACATGAAAAAAACTAAAAAACAACAATAAAACGCTGGCACTGGTGAGTACATTATGAGATTAAACTCTGGCATGGAATGTGTTAATGGTCACTCAAATTGTGTGTTTGTCCATTGAACATGGGAACACATTGAACATGGGAACACATGAATACAAATAATATGTCTGTTTGCCTTTTAGGCTTCGTAATCAAAAAATTGCACAGACCATATATGACAAATAGCTTAAATGTACAAATAAATACAAAAATGTGCATATTTAATAATTGTATACGTGTAGAAATAGCAGAAATAGCTGTTCTACAAGCTTAGGTTGTAGAACAGCTATTTCTGCTTTTTTTTAAATATATCAACATGAGGGAAACGTGAGTGAAACATGAAAACAGAGCGACGCGTTGTGAGCTTGTAGATCTGCTATTTTCAAAATTGTCGCCTCTTTCTTATATTATTTGACAATTTGTCCAATTTTTTACCAGTTTATATAGTTTGTTGATTACTTTTGATGCAGTAATGGTCTTTTTTCTTTTCTTTTTGAGGTATTAAAAAAGTCTTAAAAGTCCTCAAATTGTCACCTCACTGTCATATGGAGACCAAATACATATTAATTTGGGGGTCATTGACATGAACATGTCAATGCTTAAACACACTCCCTGCATAATATTAATGCAAAACAAATTAATATTCCTGAAAATAAATGATATATGAATGATCTTATGTTACATCAATTTATGAAATGTATCTTAATAACTGTGTGTGTGTGTGTGTGTGTGTGTGTGTGTGTGTGTGTGTGTGTGTGTGTGTGTGTGTGTGTGTGTGTGTGTGTGTGTGTGTGTGTGTGTGTGTGTGTGTGTGTGTGTGTGTGTGTGTGTGTGTGTGTGCGTGTGTGTGTGTGTGCAGGTCAACAGTACAGCAACAAGCTATCCTGATTCCCTCAGCTCCGCTGCAAGCAACAACCACACACAGGTAACACACATTCTCTCTCTTACGCACGCACGCACGCACGCACGCACGCACACACACGTACTGTACACACATTGGGCCTCATTCACTAAGCACGTTTACGCACAAATTTTGTCCTTAAAATCTGCATTTAGGCACTTTTCCACGTTAAGTGGAAAAGTGTCTGATTCTTTAATCTGTTTTTGACCATGAATTTTGACGGCTCAAAGTCACGTCCGCTCAGAGGCAGACTAACATGGAACCAAAGCAATGCCATTAGAATGCCTTATTCTTCATCAGTGGTGGAAAAAGTACTAAAATGTTTTACTTAAAGGTCTTATTCTGGTTCTTCATGTCGTAAAATCGGGGCGTTTTCTAGAACATTTAAGCTTTATCAAAGGACAGACCAAATGTACGTTAGGATTGTTTTTTACACTCAATTAATAAATGAGGGCCACTGTATCCTCATCCAGGTAAGACTGCTTTCATGTGATGATGGTCATTATTATAAATGACCCTTTAAGACCTGGAACACATATGTGTCACTTTAGATTTCTTTGGCTATTCAAAAATAACAGATCTAC
>NC_137626.1:1140298-1147798 GCF_963280865.1 Gymnoscopelus braueri
CTGCTTTATTTTAGTGTAACTCGAACGCGCACTGCTCGGTATGGGTTCAATAAATTAATATACAAACGTATTCCATTCATGGCGATGTGATTGGTATCATAATATGTCATTCATGTAGGCTACAAGCCTGCCTACCTGACAAAGATTGTACCGCTACGCTACGGATTACATGACAGACACAGCTGGGCGGGCGTGTGTGTGTGTGTGTGTGTGTGTGTGTGTGTGTGTGTGTGTGTGTGTGTGTGTGTGTGTGTGTGTGTGTGTGTGTGTGTGTGTGTGTGTGTGTGTGTGTGTGTGTGTGTGTGTGAGAGAGAGAGAGAGAGAGGGGCGTGTGCGTGTGTGGCGAGGCGAGCGGGGGAAAATGTCTATGAAATTAATTCAAGGGCCCCAACGGAAACAAGTCCGCAAGGACTTTTTTGGTCGGACCTTTTAGACAAAAGTATTATAAATGTAACTGTGTTGTTTTACATTCTTTTGCCTAATAAAAATTTCAATCAATCAATCAAACTGTTTCTTATTGGCTTTTCATGATGTGTTTGGTCGTATTCTGGTTCTCCATGTTGTAAAATCGGGACGTTTTGAGAATATTTAAGGGCGTGTTATTTAAATGACGCTCGTTTTCACACATGAGATTTATCAAAGCTCTGACCTGATGTACGCTAGGATTGGCTGTATAGGATCCTTTGATAAATGTGACTTCGACGTTGGTGTACGGCCGCATTTATGGAAAAATATAAGCCGTTTTTTACGTTCTGTTGATAAATGAGGGCCAGTGTTTCTGTGTGTTCTCTCTCAGCTAGGTGAAGTAGGCTCAGTGTTTCTGTGTGTTTTCTCTCAGCTAGGTGAAGTAGGCTCAGTGTTTCTGTGTGTTCTCTCTCAGCTAGGTGAAGTAGGCTCAGTGTTTCTGTGTGTTTTCTCTCAGCTAGGTGAAGTAGGCTCAGTGTTTCTGTGTGTTTTCTCTCAGCTAGGTGAAGTAGGCTCAGTGTTTCTGTGTGTTCTCTCTCAGCTAGGTGAAGTAGGCTCAGTGTTTCTGTGTGTTTTCTCTCAGCTAGGTGAAGTAGGCTCAGTGTTTCTGTGTGTTTTCTCTCAGCTAGGTGAAGTAGGCTCAGTGTTTCTGTGTGTTTTCTCTCAGCTAGGTGAAGTAGGCTCAGTGTTTCTGTGTGTTTTCTCTCAGCTAGGTGAAGTAGGCTCAGTGTTTCTGTGTGTTTTCTCTCAGCTAGGTCAAGTAGGCTCAGTGTTTCTGTGTGTTTTCTCTCAGCTAGGTGAAGTAGGCTCAGTGTTTGTGTTTTCTCTCAGCTAGGTCAAGTAGGCTCAGTGTTTCTGTGTGTTTTCTCTCAGCTAGGTGAAGTAGGCTCAGTGTTTCTGTGTGTTCTCTCTCAGCTAGGTGAAGTAGGCTCAGTGTTTCTGTGTGTTTTCTCTCAGCTAGGTGAAGTAGGCTCAGTGTTTCTGTGTGTTTTCTCTCAGCTAGGTGAAGTAGGCTCAGTGTTTCTGTGTGTTTTCTCTCAGCTAGGTGAAGTAGGCTCAGTGTTTCTGTGTGTTTTCTCTCAGCTAGGTCAAGTAGGCTCAGTGTTTCTGTGTGTTTTCTCTCAGCTAGGTGAAGTAGGCTCAGTGTTTGTGTGTTTTCTCTCAGCTAGGTGAAGTAGGCTCAGTGTTTCTGTGTGTTTTCTCTCAGCTAGGTGAAGTAGGCTCAGTGTTTCTGTGTGTTTTCTCTCAGCTAGGTCAAGTAGGCTCAGTGTTTCTGTGTGTTTTCTCTCAGCTAGGTGAAGTAGGCTCAGTGTTTGTGTGTTTTCTCTCAGCTAGGTGAAGTAGGCTCAGTGTTTCTGTGTGTTTTCTCTCAGCTAGGTGAAGTAGGCTCAGTGTTTCTGTGTGTTTTTCTCTCAGCTAGGTGAAGTAGGCTCAGTGTTTCTGTGTGTTTTCTCTCAGCTAGGTGAAGTAGGCTCAGTGTTTCTGTGTGTTTTCTCTCAGCTAGGTGAAGTAGGCTCAGTGTTTCTGTGTGTTTTCTCTCAGCTAGGTGAAGTAGGCCCGGTGTGGCTGTATCCTCAGTCTCCTATGGACTGTGTGGTCGACGACCCCAAGAAAGGAACCAAGATGTACGGCTTGAAGAGCTACATCGAGTACCAGGTTACACCCAATGTGAGTCTGACACGCACACACGCAAAATGACAATAAGTATTGGTATCAAAATGTACTTAAAGTACTCATTGTGCAGAATGTCCCATTTTTTTTTCATTTTAAGTCCAAAATGTATACAAAATATTTTGAAAATAGCAGATCTACAAGCTCACAATGCGTCGCATATGTAGCAGTAGAACACACAATTGGTACCTACCAATGATGTCACTGGTAGGCAGGTTTCTGACCTGTCCACCAATGACACACAGAGTGAGACAGAAATGCTTCCATCTTATAATGAGCATTATAGTGAGGACCAATCATATGAAGATAAGGGTTGAGAAAGGGTGAAGTGCTCCTTTAACTATAGCAACACACACTAACCTTCCTCCATTGGCTCCTTCTCAGACCACCGGCAGAGCTGTCAATCATCGCTACAAGCATTTTGATTGGCTGTACGAGCGGCTGCTGGAGAAGTTTGGAGCGGCCGTGCCCATCCCCTGTCTGCCCGACAAGCAGGTGACAGGTCAGTTACCACGGCGACCATCCCATCCCCTGTCGTCAGTTACCTTGACAACCATCCCATCCCCTTTAGTCAGGGGATATTAAAAACATCTTGGAATAAATTCCTTACCAAAAAAAATCTTCACCAATGTGTTTGTAAAGGTGTCTAGTAACACATCTCACAAAGACTGAAATACAGTTTCTCTAGGAGAATTTGTGACAGCTCCTTAAAGTTGGGGTACACACCATAACCTTATGCGGGGGGGAAAAAATACAAATTTAATTCTGTTTTAAGTAGCATGTGAGGGGTCAAACTAGGGTGTTTTTATGATTCTGAATCCATTGCCAGCATTTGTTTTGCACCAAAACCACTCCTTGGGCTAAAAACGGCCATAGCCATCCTTTTCCAGGTATACTTTTTGTGTAAAAAAGCCCATTGAGATTGGGCCGTTTTTAGCCCAAGGAGTGGTTTTGGTGCAAAACAAATGCTTGCAATGGATTCAGAATCATAAAAACACCCTAGTTTGACCCCTCACATGCTACTTAGAACAGAATTAATTTCCCTGCATAAGGTTATGGTGGGTACCCCAACTTTCAGCACCTGTCAAAAATTCTCCTAGGAAAACTGCATTTCAGTCTTTGTGAGATGTGTTACTAGACACCTTTACAAACACATTGGTGAAGATTTTTTTTGGTAAGGAATTTATTCCAAGATTGGAAAATGTTCTGCTAATATCCCCTGACTACTTGTATAGCATGATGCAGAGATGGGGACTCGAGTTAGGGACTCGGACTCGAGTCGCACTCGAGTGGCCAAAAACGAGACTCTCGACTCGACTCTGACTCGCCCCTCAAAGACTTGAGACTTGACTCGACTCGAGCCTCAAAGACTTGAGACTTGACTCGACTCGAGCCTCAAAGACTCGTGGACAATCTTTATTTTATGTTTATTTTTTGGACAAATAAATGCATGAAATGCCCAAAAAACTTCCACTCCCCTGTCCCCCCCCCCCGCCCGCAAAGAAACCTCCGCTCCAGTGCGCACTGCGCGGAGCCGGCTTCAGTCAAGCTGTTTCATGCTGCTCATTAACGTAAACATGGAGAGGCGAGCGCAACAGCTGCTATGTGTGTGGCCGCCGCGGCCTTTCATCATAAAGTTTAAATATAAAAACTTCGAAATTAAACAAATATGTTTAGCTCAGAATCAGCTATATAACCTCAGTTATCTTGGCATGTGCTTACATTTTTTATAAGATGGTCGGATCATCTGTGACAGCACGTTTAGGAAACATCGGATTTTCATTTCGTTAAACCCAGCTGGGTGAATATTCAACACTTCACCACGGTAAACGCTACGCTCATGTAATGTTCACTGCATAAAAGCTGTGGTTCTCAAACCTTTTCAGGCCGTGACCCCCCAAAAGAATCATATTTGAACTGGGGATCCACATTTAGACAGTTTTTTGGTGCGCAACACAGCCCTCGTTTAAGTGAATTGCTTTCACCTGCTCTGCTGTTGGACTGCTGTGCGGAGTCGAGTGTGCGCAACAGGGCATATCTCCGCCAAGCCAGGGTGACCTACCCAGGCCCATGAAATTCATATGCAGGCATAGTAGCCAATTAGAATGAAATCTGCAAAAACTGACTCATATACTGATACAGAACCATATTGGCTATATATTATCGCTGTCGGGTGGAAATCTTGTATGTTCCTTTTTTATTATTATTTAAAAACAATTAAAAATCATGAAAATAGCCAATCTACAAGCTGTAATTATTAATAATTAAGAAATACTATATTTTAAAGAGTGAAAAATCAACTAAAGTCATTATTAGTGCAAGTTCAATTACATTTCATTTGAATGAAAATAAATTGTGGGGAAAATACATAAAATCTCTAATCTGTGAATCTAATGTGATTTATTATGACCTGTCTATACTTTTACATCTATGCCCCCCCCCCCCCCCATTTTTTTTTTTTTTTTAAAAGACTTTAAAAAGACTCGAGACTTGACTCGGACTCGACCCTCAAAGACTTGACTCGGACTCGACCCTCAAAGACTTGAGACTCGACTCGACTCGAGCCTCAAAGACTTGAGACTCGACTCGACTCGAGCCTCAAAGACTTGAGACTTGACTCGGACTCGAGCTCAGAGACTCGTGGACATCTCTGGCATGATGGAGGACCTGAAAATGGAAGAGATATCGTTTGATATCAAATCCACTATTCTGTACATGGCAGCCAATTAAAACAGGGGTGATGCAACTTTGATGATGTAGAGGGCCATTATATTTACACACTCACTCCAGAGGAACACATTACATATACTGTCAGGCAGACACCTCTTATCTCCGTATTTTAAATGTTTTCGTAAATTAATGCTGTACTTCGCCATTCTATGTCACAAAAAAGTAGCAAAACTAGCAGATCTACAAGCTCAAAACGCGTCGCAGTGCGACGCGTTTTGAGCTTGTAGATCTGCTATTTTTGCTATTTTTGAATGAAAAAGTAACATTTTTATTAAATTTAAAATGCATTTAGTTATACTTATATACGTGCCGTACCCCAGCCTAGCTCGGGAGTGAATCTCGGGCATAAATATCATCTAGTGTGAGGGTTCAAAGATCCAATCTAAACGAGTTGTCCCGAGTTGCTCACAGGACGGTCGGGGCCGCCCGACCGTTTTCAAACATGTTTTAGATATTTATCTGGATCGCTGCTGTATGGAACGGCACAGCGGGGGACCGGCAGAAACACGGCCGCTGTACCGACGCAAGGGACGGTGTGCCGCTGTGGCGACAGCCCGCTAATCTGTGCTTTTGACTACAGTTTAGAGGAAGCCTTCCTAAACAAAGTGCTAAAATATCATCAGCTAGAACAGACCATCTCTCAGCTATTAGGCTACACATGTAAACCTTTGGTTTTTATCTTTTGGTAGCCTATAGGGCACAAGTTGGTTGTGAGGGGCCTTCAAAATGGACGGCCTCTCCAAAAGGCCAAACAGTTAGCCAAGGTACTGCTCAGTATCAGCTGTTATAGGAAGGAGGCGTTGTTTCCTTTATCCATGATTAATGTCTGCTGTGTCTGACAAGTATGTCAACATTATTGTATGTAACAATGCTCTGCCTTATATCTTATATGCACTTTGTAACTGGATGTTCTCCTAGTGTCTGACTGCACTGGCACTGTTTATGTCCTTTGTTCAAGGCAGTCTTGTACTTTTGTGTGTGTGTGTGTGTGTGTGTGTGTGTGTGTGTGTGTGTGTGTGTGTGTGTGCGTGTGTGTGTGTGTGTGTGTGCGTGTGCGTGCGTTGCAGGTCGTTTTGAGGACGAGTTCATAAAGATGAGGATGGAGAGACTTCAGGGCTGGATGAACAGAATGTGTCGCCATCCTGTGGTCTCCAACAGCCACGTCTTCCAGCTGTTCCTCACATACAAGGACGAGAGGGTACGTGTGTGTGTGTGTGGCCAGCTTTGTAAGTGTGCTGCGTTTGTGTACCGGAAGTTGAGAGCTGGTTAAGTCCCGGGAAAGACGCACTGTGATTGGCCAGTAGTCACTTTGAGTGGCAGTTGGGGCAAACGCAGTCAGTGGGGCAAACGCAGTCCCCACCAATATTATTACAAAGACCGTGCACTTACATATATCGCGTGTGTGTGATATAAGTATTTATATTTTGTCAGTGTACAATGAAACCAAATGGACCCGTACAGGCCCATTTGGTTTCATTGTACGCTCTCAAGAGTTAAATTATTGTTAAACATCTGCATTTACTTTAACACAATTAGAGAATGCAGAAGAATTGTAATTTTATTACGTTTTTTGATATGTGTGCCTGTTATTGTCTCTCCTATGGAACCAACATCCATAAGGCATGGATGGAATTGTGGACAAAATCTTATCCAACGATAACAACATATTATGGTTTTGGGTCTGAGAGTCTAAACCTCATCAAAAGGTGGTTCTGTGGCTCAAATGCCCAATAAATAATGGACCTTGATATGAAAAGGGTTGAAAACCGATGCTCTATTACAGCCAGTCATGACACTATCACCTGTTTACAAACCTTTGTGGAATATTAAAGGAGAGATCCGCCCATTTTAAGTGTTATCTTTGATGTGTCGCTAATCACTCACCATCATTGAAATGGACGTTGAGTTATTTCAGAGAGTCCCGTGTCGTCCAGTCTGTCGACCCCCTCCGTGGCATAATGGGAGCCCGTGTAAGAGTGAAAAATTCAGTGCATGTTTGAGTATCATGAGACTCCACAATGAGCAGTAGTAGAGAAAAAACTAACTTTGCATCGGTTATAATAGACGATTTTCACTCTTACACGGGCTCCCATTATGCCAACGGAGGGGGTCGAAAGACTGCATGACACGGGACTATCTGAAATAACTCAACGTCCATTTCAATGATGGTGAGTGATTAGCGACACATCAAAGATAACACTTAAAATGTCTGGATTTCTCCTTTAAAGGTGTTTGTTGAGCGTTCCTCAACTCTCCTGGTCTTCAGCTGCACATGTCCCAACGTTTTTTGAAAAGTGTTGCTGGCATCAAATTCAGAATAAGCATATATTTACAAAGATCAATAACGTCAGTAAAGGTAAAACATGACGTAGATTGTCTCTGTGCTGTTTTCAATTAAATATAATTATGTAAATTTTTTTTAAGGATTTTGAAACTTTTTTTTGTTTTGTTCATATTTTCCACAACGTTCACACTAACTTTGTTGGGGATTTGTATGAGGTCAGCCTTATGCAGCTGTGTTGCTGACATCACTGTGTACCATAAGGCCAGCCTTATACAGCCTGCCATGTTTTTAATCTGCTGTAGTTTTGAACCTGAACCTGAACTGACTAGACTTTCATGGGATTTTTATGA
>NC_137626.1:1152798-1160298 GCF_963280865.1 Gymnoscopelus braueri
CCCCCACCTTCACTTAATGTGGCCCCCACCTTCACTTAATGCAGCCCCCACCGTCACTTAATGTGGCCCACAGGTTAATATCTGAATAGTGATTATATTATTGATTTCAGCTGTTATGATTCTAAACATGCAAACATGACCCACTTTAATTACTTCAGTCTATATTAGTAGCTTAATGACTAGTATTAAAATGTTATTGTCTTTTTTACGTCCAATGTATTTGTATTTAAAGGACAACTTTGTTTTTTTTACAACCAAGGTTTATGTTTTAGCTTGTAATTAAAGTAAATAAAAGATGAGTGTACATTTTTTTTCATTTACTGCTTTCTATAGTTTTAGCAATTTTCACGAGTGGGCGGGGGCATTCTGTCCGGTGGCTAAATACGTCTTTTTTACACAATAAAAAAGGTCCTGTGGTCTTTGATGGCCAGATGTGAGTTATTGGGGGTTAGAAGAGCTACTGTAAATAATAATAAAGAAATCGCCAGGTTATTGTGTAAAAAAATACATATTTAGCCACCTGCCCGAATGACCCCGCCCACTGTAAAAAAGATCGCGAAAATTGGTAAAACTATACAAAAGCAGTAAATGAAAAGATTTTAACACTCGTCTTTTATTTACTTTAATTACAAGCTAAAGCTAAAGTTGTCCTTTAAGTCCAACAAGTTAACATAAGTATAACTAAATGCATTTGAAATTAAATTAAAAAAGAAAAATAGGATTCCAATTAAAAAGTAACAAAAATAGCCGATCTACAAGCTCAAAACGCATCTTGTAGATCTGCTATTTTTTCTACTTTTGTGTGACATAGAATGGCGAAGTACGGCATTAATTACGAAAAAAAAGTTAAAATACAGAGATAAGAGGTTCATCTGCCCGACAGTATATGTAACGTGTCCCTCTGGAGTGAGTGTGTAAATATAGTGGTCCTCTAGTCTACATTATAAAAGTTGCATCACCCCTGTGCTATCCTATAGTGTCTTGAGGCACTACACTGTCTCTGTATTCTATGTGATTATTCACCTTGTGTATTGTAAGTCACTCTGGATAAGAGTTTCAGCTAAATGACTACATTGTAAATGAATCTACTAGTATTACTGCTACTGCTAATAGTGTTTCTGTTCTGGTTAGTGTCACTTTTCTGTCTAATTGATGCAGATCAGATGCTACTCACTGTGCATGCGGCTTGTAGATCTGCTATTTTCACTGTTGTTGAAATGGGGCTTTAGAGGTTCATTTATTAAGCTGTGTGTGTGTGTGTGTGTGTGTGTGTGTGTGTGTGTGTGTGTGTGTGTGTGTGTGTGTGTGTGTGTGTGTGTGTGTGTGTGTGTGTGTGTGTGTGTGTGTGTGTGTGTGTGTGTGTGTGTGTGTGTGTGTGTGTGTGTAGGTGAGGCCACGCTAACTGACGCTCTCACAGCTGCTGGTAAAATCTATGAGGACATCGCTGAGACTGTGGCTGAACAGGTATACACACACACACACACACACACACACACACACACACACACACACATTTTAACCATTTATTTATGTCCACATAAAGGATAATACATACAGGGACACAAATATTATAGGTGCAGTAGGGTTACATTCACAAAATCATGGCATATGTTTTCATGATACAATAGGCATGTCACTCAGTACTCTACGGGTATAAGTAACAGCGTCTCCGCCATATATGGCGACTGCCAATTATAGCAGAGATAGCACAATACTTTGCCAGCCTTTTTGCCTCCTTTTTGGGCATCCTAAGTTGTTGAAGCCCTCTAACAACTAGTCTGTGGGTATGTCCCAGGCTGCCGAATATAAAAACAAATAGTCTGCACCTATAACCCAGCTCTGAGATGGTATGTAGGAGTGGTTGGTATTTAATGACCTTGGTCATAAAGGCCTCCTCTAGGCTAAGGTCAAAGGTGCATGTTATCTCCAACACAGACACTTCCCTGGACTCTTCATTCACCACAACAACATCTGGTGTATTAGCTGTCAAAGATGTAAAGATGTCTGGGTTATCACAGAGATGGAACATAGATGAAATGACACGGGAATGTTTGTACATTCTCACTGTAGATGCATGATATTTTGATATGTCCTTCGCTATGAGCTCCACTATTCTATCGTGACGTGCTATGTACATCCCTTTGTATGCATAACAGCCATTCAAGATGTGCGACAGTGTTTCAGTGATCTGTTCTGTGGTGTGGTGCATGCAATGAGGAACCTGAGTGCTGGGGAACCAGATGGATAGGTTGAGTCTGGTGGGAAGAACTTGTAGTCTGGCTTTAACTGTGAATGTGGTGATGTCCTCATTGAGTGCAGTGTTCTTAAGGAATGAGTGTGAAACAGAGTGATCAGCATAGGGAAGACATGCGAGTTTCCCTTGTAGTTTTAGTCCAGTCCAGTGTTGTTGTTGTTGATGTTGGTGTAGATCCATGAGGACTCGTCTGGCACCTGCAGCTGTTAGCAGGTGACTGTGACCAGCAAAGGTGACTGTTGCCCTGACCTGGATATGGGGGTCAGTTATAATGTCCTCTGAGACCCTCACAGTCCCAGAGTCAGACCGCACCCACTCTAAGGACACTCCAGTGCGGGTACAGAGGTCGTTCAGATCTGGCCAATCTGACCAGACCCCAAAACCAGTGGAACGGGTGTCAAGTTTCCCACTGGGTTTCCTCTTAAATCCAAGAAAGTGTGGCTCTGACTCCCTGGCCAGTGGGACCTTACGCCTCCTTAGGTCCAGAAACAGGGAGGATCGAGCCAGCTCCCTAACATCCTTGTCGTCGTTGTTCAGCATTTTGAGGAGGTGGGAAATCCTCATGCTGGTGTAGATCCATTCCACGTTTGGCACCCCGAGCCCTCCCTCCCACTGTGGATGATAGATGATGTCACGGGTGCTGTGTGAGTTGAGTCCAAACCATTTTCGCACCAGGCTCACTGTTTTGTTATTCATCTCACACAGTACTTTCTGTTGAATGTGGACATTGGAGAACAGGTGTTGGATTTTAGAGAGCGCCACCTGTCTGACAGCTTCCAACTTCATAGTCAGAGGCAGTGGACATCTGTCAATCAGGTCCAGCCGAGATGTAAAATCAGACAGGATTTTGTTGACCTGCTCCTTCCATTCTCCTGCGATGTTGATTTTATGTCCAAGGTAGTTGTATATCTCATGAAGAGCGTATACACGCAGGGGTTCCGTTGCTATGGTGAACACTGGGGGTGAGTCAGTTCTTGAATGGTACCACCTGTTCCCTCCACTCCTCCTCTCATACAAGACAGCACATTTTGTGTTCTTAACCTCTAGGCCTGACCATTCTAAAAAAAGGTCTGTCCTAGAGAGCATGTTCTTTATTGTGCTCTCTTCCCTAGAGGCTAATAGAATATCATCCGCGTAGCCCTATACCGGGTTGGGGGAGATTACACCATGGGGGGCACACTGACACATCCACTTTATCCACTGATTGGTGGCAATTATAAAATTAACTGCGCTCCATGGGCAGCCAGTTTTAATGCCTATCTGTAGAGGTGTTGGCTGGGTTCGCTCTTTTCCACAGATTACCTGTATGAAGGAGCCCTTGTACACATTTTTCACAATATCAATGAATATCTGGGGCAGCTGTATTTCCTCCAGTGATTTAATCATGACATTGTGACTTAATGTCCCAAAAGCATCTCTGAAGTCAAGGAACACACAGTACAGTTTACAAGACTCATGCTTAAAGTCATCTATCCCCGTTTTAAGGCTAAAAACATGTTCGTTCATACCCTGCCTGTTGATATAAGCCTTCTGCTTGGTGGACAAGATGTTAGCATCCACCAGCCATGGGAGGACTCTGGCAAGTATGCACTTCATGAATACCTTGTAGATGGTAGGCAGGAGAGATATATCTCTCCATGATGTTAAATCCTCGGGGATATTGTCCTTTTTGGGGATACGGTGGATTAATGCTCCCTTCCATGTATCTGGTACTCTTCTGTTTTCCAGACAGACATTAAAGATTGGTGTTAAAATCTGACATGACTGCGTGGTTTTAAGGGTCTCGTATGTCACCCCATCTATGCCACTGGCTTTACAGTTAGGGAGGCCATGTAAAACAGCCTGTACCTCTTCAACTGTAAAGTGCTCTGTGTGAGGGAGGAATGTAGGTTCAGGTGGTGGCACATCCCTGTGCCAAGGGGGGGGTGGGAGATCACCATTATGCCCGTGATTTTTACATTTATTGTCATAAAATGACTGTATGACTGCAATGTCACTGGGGCTGGGGGGCGGGTTGGGGTACTCACTGTTGTTCAAGATCACCTGGATCGCCTTTGATCTCCTGTTCTGCCAGAGCTCAGCCAGTTTGTCCCTGGTGATTTTACGCCCCCTGGTGGAACCGGGGCGCGCTGCTGTCTGTAGTGACGGCAGGACAGTGTCCCGCAGGGAGCACAGCTGGAGGCGGATCCAGTCAGCTGTTGATGTAGCTGTCAAAATTTCGGGATATGGATACAACCGTGGGAACTTCTTAAGAACTCTTGCCACGTATTTCAGAAGTTTTATTCCAAAAGCTGTACCACTGTGGCTCTGAGCTGTGAATGCTCCGTTCTTGAAGAATATTCCATTAAGAATTGTAGCGAGTTTAATCCACTTTCGCGGATCGCCGGAGGAAACAAAGTTCCTCGTCTCGCATGGCCGCTTGGTGTTCAAGCTGTCCCTGTAGTTGTTCTCTTGGGCCTGGAAATCCACCCATTGCTGTTCCGACAGTGGACGGACATACCACTGGAATGTAGCCGGGTCTAAGGCCTCTCTCCCCAGTAAATGTTCACGGGGGGGCCGTCGGGGGGCCGCGGCTGTTGGTAGATTCTACCGGTGAGCAGTGCCTCCTTGTATACAAGTTTGATCGTCGCGATCAAGCACATAATCCATATAAGTTGCAAATGCATCTCGATTCTGCACCTACTACATTAACGGTGGTAGTTACAACGGGTGTGGTTGTTATGTTATAAGAATAACATTGGCGTTTCGCCGGTGCTTCGCCTCCGTGCTGCTGCTGCCACAGAGACACACACACACACACACACACACACACACACACACACACACACACACACACACACACATACACACATTTTAACCATTTATTTATGTCCACATAAAGGAGAATACATACAGGGACACACATATTAACTCTTTAACTGCCAAAAACAGGAATTCCCGTCCGATGGCTCTATGGCTATCATGGCCACGGACGGAAATGACGAAAATATTTTAAAAAAAATATTAAAAAATATATATATTTTTTTTTATCTCAAAGGAACTAGGAGATAACGCTATCCAAAAAATTGCTGCTCCATTCACTTCAATGTTAAAAAACAAACGGAGGAAAAATGCACCTTTTTCCTGGCACTGGGACGACAGTCTGAAATAAGTGTGGCAATGAAAGAGTTAAAGGTGCAGTAAGATTACATCACAAAATCATGACATGTTTTCATGACACAATAAACATGTCACTCAGTACTCTATGGGTACAAGTAACAGTATAAGTACTCAGTACTCTATGGGTACAAGTAACAGTATAAGTACTCAGTACTCTATGGGTACAAGTAACAGTATAAGTACTCAGTACTCTATGGGTACAAGTAACAGTATAAGTACTCAGTACTCTATGGGTATAAGTAACAGCGTCTCCGCCATATATGGTTGCTACCAATTATAGTAGAGACAGAACAATACTTTGTCAGCCTTTTTACCTCCTCTCTGGACATCCCAAGTCTCTGGGTATGTCCTAAACTACACACACACACACACACACACACACACACACACACACACACACACACACACACACACACACACACACACACACACACACACACACACACACACACCAGGGTTTCCGCTAGGCATTTTTTGGGCCGGCCACCATGGCCGGCAGGATTATATTTTACCGTCCAAAGAATACATTTACCGGCCATATTATAATCAACGTCTCATGCGTGTTTGCACTGCATTCATACATGCACCCAACTGATCATTACACCTCGTTACGTTACAGCTGCGCTTCTTTACACTTTATCACAGATGCAATCTGTTCCTGTTTTTATAGATAACTAAATGATATGATCTACTGTCTATAGTCTATATCATGCAGAGATGTCGCTTGCCAAAAATGAAATGAATAAAGTGGGCATGAGTGAACTGCTGCGTAACGAATACCAAAGCGCCCGCTCGCCCCAAAACACAGTCGCCCCGGGGAAAATCCGGCGGTATTCGCCTGGTATTCCTAAACATATCAGTAAACTATATGCCTAACCCTAACCTAATTCCTAATCTTAACCTCAGTAAAACTATACCTAATCCTAAACCTATTTCTACCCTTATCCTCAGTAAAACAAATACAAGAACCGCTGGTCCGCCTGAAAAATGGGGGCGAGGGTGTTTTGGGGCGAGTCCTAATTTCCCTGCACAACACTGGCGCACAGTACAAACAAATTAATATATATTTTGGGCTTTACATCGATTCTCATTCAACCTTGATATCCTTGTTTTGTTTTGTTAAAGTTCATTATATATGTCATGATATATGTGGCCTTGCGCGAGGTTGATTACTTGCCTCTATAGTTGCTTTCACCAACTTTCACCACTTTATCCATTGCAGACAGACAGTCACTGTGCTTGCATAATATCCACGACCCACACGTGTTCGGGACGGGACGGGTCCCTTTATCGACAATTGGGTCCGGTTTGGTTCAGATTCATTCACCTCGGAAAATCCCGGTTCTGTTTATCAACACCCGAGCGAGCCACCCTACTCAGCGCTGATCAGGAGGAGACACAGCTGTGTCTCTTAGCGGTGTTGTGGCGTATCAAAAATAGCAGACATACAAGCTCACAACGCGGCGCGTTGCGACGTGCTGTGAGCTTGTAGCTCTGATATTTTCAACGCGCGACACCATCGTACAACGAATCGGCTATTCTATAACTGCAGCGCGCAGCAGCAGCCGAGCAGGCTGTCGGAATTAAACCACACGGTCAGAACATGATATAAACTCTAAATGATTATGATTGTAATGGTTGTAGCCAACTACTTTATGCAAATAATAATATTAATAATAGGCTTAAATGATAAAATAGCCTAATAACAGCATTTTCCCAACCGGCCACGGTGGCCGGGGGTGTTTATAATTACCGGCCAATTAAACATTTTACCGGTCAATGGCCGGTAAATACCGGCTAACGGAATCCCTGACACACACACACACACACACACACACACACACACACACACACACACACACACACACACACACACACACACACACACACCGCTCTGTTGGTTATGTCCTGTCTGAATGATGAGTCACTTCCTGTCCGGCGTTTACCCATCATGCACCTCTCTCCTCTTCCTTCCTGTCCTCTCCTCGCCCTTGTTTTATCTGAGGAGAGGTCAAGAGGTCAGGCGTGCATGCACACACACACACACACGTGCACACACACACACATACACACACGCACTAGGGATC
>NC_137626.1:1162798-1180298 GCF_963280865.1 Gymnoscopelus braueri
ATAGGACACCTGACCTGAAAAAGGCCAATCACAGCGCGTCTAACTGACTAGTTGCTACGCGGCTGCCTCTTAAAGGGTTAAGGGCTGGGTTACGAAAAGACCCGCCTCCACCTGCCTCTGATTGGCCTACCGAACGCCCCCTTCTGTGACACACGCGGAAGCTTGCCTCCTCCAAAATGGCGCCCGAGATACAGATGTCTCAGAGCCGGAGGAGGCGTCTACCTTTATATGTCTATGATTGTGGTAACGTGGAATCCTCTAAAAAACACACCCATTATTAATTGTATTAGCTGCAGCTGTGTTGTGTGTTAAATGAGTTGTGTTGCTTTATTGTTAAATGAGTTGTGTTGCTTTATTGTTAAATGAGTTGTGACATTGTAATGTGATTCAAATGTTTGCTATCAGGGCATCCTTGAAAAAGAGAGCTTGCTCTCAATGGGTTTCCCTGAATAGATAAAGGAAAAAGACAGAATAAGGCCAGCCTTATGCAGCCTGACATGCTTTTACCCTGCTGTAGTTTTTGACCTAAAGTTGAAAACAAACTACACAATCAGCCTAGGGGTTTCTTGTCCCTTTAACACATTGAATGCCAGTCGCGTAGATCTACGCGAACCCATTTAAAGCCGCAGCGTGCCAGTCGCGTAGATCTACGCGAACCGCCGATTCCCATTGAAATTCCCCAGGTGCACTTTCCGAATTTTTTTGATCAATTTCCGTTTCCGGTTTCCGGTCGGAAACAGAATTATTCGGGTTCCGTTTTTTTCGATCGTATCCGCTTCCTGTCTGGGATCCTGTTTAAAACTCGATTTTCTCGGTTGTTGTTTTTCTCCTCGCTGATCACTGTTTAGCGTTGATCGGCTGTATCTTCAAGATGGCGGCTCGCATTTGGAAACTGTTTTCGCTGGCCGTTTCTCACGGATCCGCTGTGTGTTTAGAACCAAATGAACGCGCACTTTTAACTTATTTAGCGAGGTCTGTGGCGACATGAAAAAAACAAAAAAACAACAATAAAACGCTGGCACTGGTGAGTACATTATGAGATTAAACTCTGGCATGGAATGTGTTAAGCAGCATGGACAGTGACTGTACATTAGGGCTGACCTTCGATTATAATTTTGGAAATCGAAGTTTTAGGCCAAAAAACAATCAAACTTCGAATAATCGCTGTTTAAAAAAAACGTTTCCAAAAGATGAAATCCCAGGAATAATGGAAGACACTGGAGTTTTAAATCGAAAGTGGGTTAATTTACGCCACGTAATAGGTAGGATCTAGTTATTTGTTGACATGGAAGGACCAGCAGTAATTGACAATACACGTATGCTCAGGTTCTTTTGCATTAAAATGAGCAGCGGAACACTTGCTGTGTTTGTCAATTGGAGATTCCAGAGGATTTATTTGTCAGTCACAAACGTTGTAGTAAATGTATTTTATCGAGTCGTCGTGACCTTTATTTTCGTATCTACGAGAGTCTTAGCGACCACCCCCCCCAGTTCGCCCTGGAATGTCACCAGTAAAGCCCGTATTTCTCCAAACATGTACAAATGGAAAATATAAGGTGCTTACCACTTGCCTCAAATGTTAACTAGGTGTCCGGAGTATTTGTGCAATATATTAGTCCATACTTTTCAATTAAGAAGTGTTTAAATCTCGTCTGTGACCGATTCTGTCGGAAGTTCCCAATGGGCGGTAATGACGGGGCGCGTCCGGTGAAAGCCGGAATTACACTCAATGTAAACAGGAATTAAACGAGGGGGGAAAAGGGCGTTCGTCCACAGACGGGATTAAAACACTTCTTTATTCAAAAATATGGACTAATACATTACACAAATACTCCGGACACCTAGTTAACATTTGGGGCAAGCGGGTAAGCACCTTATATTTTGCATTTGTACATGTTTGGAGAAAAAAATGATCAAATAAAAAAAAAAAGGCAAATTACTCGATTTTTGAAAAAAAAGTTCGAATCATGTGCCATCGAACGAAGCTTCGAATATTCGAGTTATTTGGGTCAGCCCTACTGTACATGCTACTAAAACACTGTGAAACTCAATTATACTTTTAACTGTTAAGATTAGTATTGGCTTCTTAATAAGAGCTCTCTGTCTCTCCTTAGTAAACTGTATTGTTGACAGGAATAAAGTTCCCGTGGGCACAGATGCATTGTGGGTCGGGTGTGGTGCAAACTCACAGCACCGGAGGGCTACACACACACACACACACACACACACACACACACACACACACACACACACACACACACACACACACACACACACACACACACACACACACACACACACACACACACACACACACACAGGGTGTGTAACCTGACTCTCTCTCTTGTCCCCCACAGCCGAGATGAACCATTTCCATAGCAACCGTATCTACGACTACAACCGTGTCATGCAGCTCTACCTGGAGGAGCAGATCAAGTTCTATGAGCAGGTGAGAGAGAGAGAGAGAGACAGAGAGAGAGAGAGAGAGAGACAGACAGACAGACAGACAGACAGACAGACAGACAGACAGACAGACAGACAGACACAGACACAGACACAGAGTGGGGTGTGGTCTGCTGTCTACAATGATGTAGGTATTGTATTCCTACACAGAGTTGACCTCGTACATAGAATACTGTACATGTATGAGCAGAGCAAATGCCTTTAACTCTTTCACTGCCAGAGTATTTACTACTAAACAAGGCCCAGACTGACAGAGATTTTTCGAATTTCTTACTTTGTCAAGTAGTCACAGAATATTTATTTCCAGTATGATCCATCCCCTGATGGTCGTTAACACATCGTGTGCCAGAGGTTTATTAAAATAGGGTACGTTCAGTGCCAGCATATCTTCCATCCACTTACGCTGATATGTTTCGTGCTGTAGAAGCCCCGACGCGGAAGTGCATGTAAACAAAGCGTGCGTGCGAGACGGCGGAGGGTCCCGACTAACGCCTGGAACAATAATATTTCTAACGCGATCCTCCATTGTAGAGTGATCGCCGATCGAAAACGGCTAATTTCCACCACGTTAAAAATAAATATATAATAAATATATATAAACTATATTATATATAATATATATATAAAAGATATTAAGCTTTTAGTCAAGGAGTTAACATTGGAGAGGCCGACCGGAAGGATTTTTGACATGGATCCACATCCGCCCTCTCCTTCTTAGAGACTCCTTGGATGATCCCAAAGTTTCGTTAGAGCGCCCCCCCACGTGGGAAAAATATATAAAAAACAAAAATGGCCCAAAACGGTCTGGACCGTTTATGGCACTCAATGTGCTAATCACTGAGGGTTTCACTGTGCTTCCGAAAAAGAAAAAAAAAAGTCATCACAACCTCCCGTTCGCTTGTTATACGCCGTTAAAATAGCATGTCTCGCCAAAAATACATACTAAAACACAGGAGCCCAGATACAGGATATTTCCCAAATACTTTAACCAGGAAGTGAATGGAGCAGAACATCTTGGGATCTGCGCCATAGCAGAAAAAGACGAGAAATCTCGTCGGTGGCAGGCAAAGAGTTAAGCACAGACAGACAGACAGACAGACAGACAGACAGACAGACAGACAGACAGACAGACAGACAGACAGACAGACAGACAGACAGACAGACAGACAGACAGACAGAAATGAAACAATGCATTATGAATGCAAATTACACTTCTACCTGATTATTATTATTATTACATTGTTTTTTTTCTTCTCTTCTCTGATTGGCCAGATCACTGAGAAACTGCGACAGGCCCTGGGACAGTTTACCACGCTCTGAAGAGGAACACACACACACACACACACACACACACACACACACACACACACACACACACACACACACACACACACACACTACATTATTTATCAATCAGACAGACATGTGCTCTATGGGTGCAGCAGAGTTCAACTGGTCTCAGCTGGGTCTTCAGCTGGGGGTCCGGGACCCCTAGGGGTTCCTCAGAGTTACTACAGGTGGGCTGGCTGCTAAAATGTTTGTGTGATAGGAAAAAATAAAATCTTTTGTCTGTCCCCAAAAAAATTAAAGTCTAAAATTGAGGGTTGGGTGTCAAAACTAGGCTCCAAGTAGGACCTGAAACCAATGCAACGGGGGGGGGGGGGGGGGGGTACCACACAAATGAATGAATTGCACCCAGAGTGTCCGTTTGCTCGTCACTAGTTCCGGGTGCCTGACTGACGCAGCGCCCCTTCTCTCTCTCTGACCTTTTTCTGTGGCAGTCTGGCGTAGTGGTCCGCATTTCTGAGGTGGTCCGTCCATGATGTGACACCAAGTGCCATTCGTAGTATTCCTGTGTAGACGCCGTCCAGGGCCTTTTCCTGCTCCAACTATGTGAGCGCTCATGTCTCGACTCCCAGTACTCCACCCTCTCCTCATCCCGTGCAAGGCCTTCCATGCAAGTGCCCTCCGATCCGGACCTTAACACTGTGTTCCGTCTGAAGCCTCGAGCACCGTCCCGTCCCGTCGGCAGTGGTAATGGTTCTGTTCTCCGTGTTAAACGCCATTACTTTAATGTTCTTGGCATTGAGCTTGAGGCCTATACATAGAGCTTAAAGCAAGCTTTAACTGCTACTGTTACTACATGGAATAAATGTATGAGAAGTTACTGTTCATTACATTTCTTAAAAGTTGACCATTACTGATTGTATTTGGTTCATTTAAACGGCAGTATTTTCAGGACAAAGGAGTTTCAGCATTGAAGGGTATTACTAACAGAAGGTATTACTAACATAATATATATATATACATAGTTTGTACTAGTAAACAGTAAATGCTGTTTACTTCAGTTAACTCCTAAAGTCATGAAGACGTTTCTTTTGTCATCTAAACATTTTACTCACTTTGTGTTTTTTTACCGTTTCGTAACTGAAACAGGGAATCGATAAGAAACGGAATCATAACTATAACCATCCCTACTGATACTGATAATACAAATGAACATGAATCAAACGTGAAATATGATGCAAGATCATTTGTTAACAAAAACAAACAAACAAATATACATATATATATATATATATATATATATATATATATATATATATATATATATATATATATATATATATATATATACACAACACTGATGATAGTACTGTCAGATGAATCTATGAAGCCATCAAAGCTGCGCTTGAAAGCAAAACCTGTGGAATACAAGCTAGACTCACAACTCTCAACAGCCAACAGACGATTGATGAGTCAATCGGCTTAGATATGGTGAGATACTGTAGATGGAACACAATGTTATATAATATAAAGAAAAACATCACATGGATGCACCTGGGACGTATCATCTGTGTTGTAGCCTGGAGGACGTATCATCAGTGATGTATCCTGGGGTCATCGGGTGTTTCGGGTCTCGCAACAACACACACCCTCTCCCAGGTGACCCAGCCGGGGTTGATCAAGCCCCGACTTACGTCCCAGTAGCTACCCACGGTCAGTCCTCTGAGGGAAAGACACGGCCACTCAGTCCGCTTCTCCGGAACTACTCTGCCGGTGAGAGGAGAGGCTCTGGCGTGTGGAGGGGCTAGGCTCTGTGGATGGCCTCCTGGCCGGGCTCCTCCTCCGTCTCACCAGGTCCAGGACCTGAGCGTTGCACCAGACTCTCCCCGCTCCAAACATTTCATTCTTTGTGATGGTTTCTTTGAGCCGTGGTGGTACTGCAGGCTCGCTTGAATGGCCCTCCTTAAAGGCCTCACCGTGGGTTTGTTGGGCTTCTTTCTCACGGAAGACACAGGCTGGGGGCGCTAACCCATACTGCTCTCGGATGCCGTCTACATTCCGGCTGTCACCCGTCTCTCCAGTGGTCACCAGACTATTCCTGGTTATATACACTATATATGGGGGGCAGGGGGTCCCTGCTTCATGTCTCTCTCAGCTCGGGGGGTCCTTGACCTGTTGTAAAAAAAAAAGAAATAAATGTTGAAGACGCTTGGGTTATAGTTTATATAAGCATGAGTTTAGCTGGTCTCCCAGAGAGTTGAAGCTGGTCTTGGATCAGATTGTAAATGTAAAGATAAAAAGGGAAAACATAATGTATGTCTAATAGATAGATGATGTTTATGTTAGTGTTGGAGTGTTTGTGTGTTTGTTCATAATGTAGTAATGTTGTTCATAATGTAGTCAAGTTCTCCACATGCAGTGTTTTCTGAGCTGCTCTGCCTCATTTCACATTAGTTAACCCATTAAGACCTGAGGCTGTGTCTAAAAGAAAACTAAATCCTAACAATCTTTCGGAAAAAAATAAAAAATAAAATATTTTCAAGATTTTTCAAAAATAGCAGATCTACAAGCTCGTAGCGCGGCACTCGGTGCCGCGCTATGAGCTTGTATATCTGCTATTTTTGAATAGCCTAAAGAAATCTAAAAGTGACACAGATGCGTTCCAGGTATTAATGGGTTAATAACCCATGCAATCCGTGTACCTTTGTTTTTAGGTTTCTTTTGGCTATTTTTTTTTTTCGGGGAAAATCATGAAACTGTGTGCAAATCTTTGAATATACACGTTTTTTTAATGCGAAAATGTTGAACTCAAATCTTTGATTCTCACACAGACCCCCATCTCAAAACATGTAGAAGAATAGCATGTAGTAGAATATGTAAACCATTTGAGTCAAAAATGTTCCCTTTACAAATATATAAATATTCAAATATGTGCACAAATGTTCAAGATTTTTCCAAAAAATAGCAGATCTACAAGTTCATAGCGCTATATAAGCTTGTAGATCTGTTATTTTTGAATAGCCAAAGTATAAAATATGGATAAAGTGGTTTCACGGCTGCGTTACCAGTTTGAATGTTGAATGAACACGTTTTGTCAAAATGCTTTGAAACGCCTCACATAGTGTACCTTATTATACTTGTACCACCTTATTACATGTACCTTATTACATGTACCACCTTATTACATGTACCACCATGATGTACCATAGACCACTGGTTCTCAACCTGTGGGTGGGGACCCCATGGGGCTTGTAAAGGTTGAGAAGCAGTGCCATAGACCACATGTACCTTACACATACAGTACGTACCATAACGTCTATGGTCCGTATCGTTGTTGTTGGGTAGAAACCTCTTATCTCATTTTTTTTTTTACTTTTTGTGTTTTTCTTTTTTTGTAAACGAAGCCCTACTTGATCATACTACAGCGTCACCCGTAAAAAGTAGCAAAGGTAGCAGTAAACGCGCCGTGTTTCAGCTTGTAGATCTGCTACTTTGGCCATTTTTTCATTTGAATCCTTAAAGGGAAAGTTCACCCCCAAAAATATATGGAGATTTGAATTCATGGATATTTTTTTGTTTTTGGCTCATTTCTAAGCCAATAATATGATGACCGGCGGACCGGTAGGAACCATTGCCTACCGGAACCACTGCCGGTCATCATATTATTGGCTTAGAAATGAGCCAAAAACAAAAAAAATATCCATGAATCTAAGTCTCCATGGGGTAACTAATACATAGGAAACTTATTTTTTTTTGGGGTGAACTATCCCTTTAAAAATAACAGTTTTGTACATATGAGGTTCACACCCTGACAGAGACGATATACAAGGTACATGTCTATGGCATTGACCACATGTACTTATCATACTTTATGTACTTAATGTACTTAATGTACCACAGAACACTCTAAGTACATGTCTATGGCATGACATGTACTTATCATACTTAATGTACTTAATGTACCACAGAACTCATAGACAACATAGAATCATTTAATGAACACGTCAAAGCAGAGACTGAGGCTCTGCTGGGACAAACTGTTCACATTCACTGACTTACTAGGAAATAGAGCTTCTATATAATGTATATATTCAATGTGTTCAGTGGAGGGAGCTGTTAATACAACATGTTTTTATATTAATGTTACAGGATCTATTCAATGTTATAAGATCTGTTTGTGTTCAAAAAACTGATTTGTTTTTATTTGTTCTAAATTCCTACATTATGTCACTTCTGTGTTTAGAGAGAGAGAGAGAGAGGAATGACTTTCTTCTCTTTTTCACATCTGTCCATCTCTCTAAAGCCCAATTCATACTCCGTCATACAAAACGATGTCAGGCGCCGATCAAATAGCCGATCTACAAGCCCACACCGCATCGCGGATGCTATGTTCGGCGCTCGACACCGTTGTAAGATGTAGCATAGATTAAAAGGTGTAAATGGAAATTTGTCGCGTTAATATAGCTCTATATTGTGATAGTAATCATTGCTATAGAGTGTTTGGTCGGTAACGGGGGGTTTCCCAGCTCTTTAATAAACAGAAAATACATTTTCATGTCGGGATACCGATTTTATCCAATGAGGATAGAGAGCTCATGAAGCATACAGCATAAACTAGTGGAATTGGACGTGACGACACAAAGAAATGAGCAGAACACAATTGGTTGAATTAAAATGAAGCTGATTAATGGGTACTCTCTCCTGATTGGATGCGATTGGCCACCCGCCTGAACATGTATGTTCTGTTTATTAAATGAGCTGGAGAGACGTGGAGACTCCTGCTACTGAACACACACTCTATAGCAAGGGTCTTCAACAGGGGGTCCGGGACCCCTAGGGGGTCCTCAGAGTTACAGGGGGTCCGCCAAATATTTGTTGTGATATATTATTTTTTTCCTTAACTTCCTAGCATTCATATTCGGAAGAGAACTTTAGCCAAAAATAGCAGATCTACAAGCTCGTAGCTTGTAGATCTATTTTTGGCAAAAGCTTGTAGATCTGCTATTTTTGGCAAAGAGGTATTGGTGTGGAGGGGAAAAAAGAGCAGACCAAGTTTTAAAAAAATGTTAATCTGAAACTCAATTTTATAGGGGGTCCCTGCTTCATTTGTCTCTCAACTAGGGGGTCCTTGGGCTGAAAACGTTGAAGCAATGATTACTGTCACAGTATAGAGCTTCAGCTTTTTAACAAAAACCTTTTTGTTTTCAATCCCCCCAAAAAACATCACGTACTCTACCTTTAACATGCACATTCCTTATTCCCACGTGCCTTCTGTTCCCATGTCTGTGTGTGTGCGTGTGTGTGTGTGTGTGCGTGCGTGTTTGTGCGTGCGTGTGCTGTGCACGTACGTACGTGTGTGCGTGACATCATTCCGATGTGCCTTCCCATTGATAAATCTATGCACCCCCCCCCCCTCCCCCTTAGTATGTTTTTTAAATTCTTTATCTATATCCTATGCATTTCAGTTTCATTGCATTGTCACATTATTATTATTTGTTTGTATTACTAAAAGGTAGGATGAGTGATTTTCTTTGGTTAAAATAAGTGTTAAATAGCTCTATATTCTGATAGTACTCATTGCTATAGAGTGTTTGTTCAGTAAAAGGAGTCTCCTTGTCTCTCTAGCTCTTTATAAAACAGAAAATGCATTTTCGTTTCAGTTTCAGTTTCATTTCCAATCTTATCCAATCAGGACAGATTTTATCGATCAGGTTATAGATTAAACAAGTGAAATTGGAAGTGATGACACTTAGAAATGAGCAGACAAAATTGGAACTGGAACACTATAAAATTAAGCTTAAAAATTGGTACTTTCTCCTGATTGGCTGAGATTTTGACACCTATCGGAAAATGTATTTTCTGTTTATTAAAGAGCTGGAGAGACAGGGAGACATCGGTTACTGAAAAAACACTCTATAGCAATGATTACTATCAGAATATAGAGCTTTAACCTTTTAACAAAATACTTTTTGTTTTAACCCAAAAATATCACTTACCCTACCTTTACTAAACTTGTAAGGACCAAAATGTCCTAGTAGAATGTCTAGTTGAATGTGAGAAATAGACATTTGTGAGGACAATTTTCCGTGGTCCTCACAGGGACAACTTATTGTTTTTATGGTAAAATAAAGAAAAGATTGTTAGACTTAGAGGCTTACAGTTACAGTAGGAAGAGAATGAGGTTTGGTTTATGATCACATGACATTTAGAGGTTTACGTTTAGGCCTTGTGTATATTTATTTATGTGGCGGTGGTGTCCAGCGTCGAAAATGGCCGATCTACAAGCTCACAACGTGTCGCGCCGCGACACGTTGTGAGCTTGTAGATCGGCCATTTTCGACACACCAGTTTGTGAATAAAAAAAACTAAAAGAATGTCAATATTGCCGTCCCAAAATGTCAGTGTCCTCGCAAGTCTAGTAATACGTGTGTGTGTGTGTTTGTGTGTGTGTGTGTGTGTTCAAAACATTTCAATCTGTTTTTTTTCCTGTTTGTTGTGATATTTAGTTATTTTTTCTTATAAATCATATTTGTGAAGTTGTGTATATGAACACGTAACAGTTTTTAACACTATGATTAAAAATATACATTTATGATCACTGCACTGTCTGTCTGTCTGTCTGTCTGTCTGTCTGTGTCTCTGCCTGTCTGTCTGTCTGTCTGTGTCTCTGCCTGTCTGTCTGTCTGTCTGTGTCTCTGCCTGTCTGTCTGTCTGTCTGTCTGTCTGTCTGTCTGAACAACCAACATGAACAACGTTTGCAGTTAAAATTAATGTAATGTAAATAGTCCTCACTAATGTTCATTATTTTGATACATTATATCTTATCTTCATATAATTACAATGTAGGCATTTAGCAGACACTCGCACAGCCATGTACAGTAAGCATGGACAACACAGGGTAATACATCAAATGCATAGAAATAGTAATCTAATATAATGAACTAGTACATAAATAAACCAATAACCTATCATCAGTCTAACCGTAGAATAACCCCCCAAAAAAATCTTGTTAATATAGCATCACAATATTTTTAACCACTTTAACCTTTTATACTAGTGGTTCTCAACCTTTTCAGGCCACGCCCCCAAAATAATCCTCTTTGAACTGGGGACCCCCCATTTTGATTGACTCCGTTCCACAGATAAATATTGTGAAAATAGCAGATCTACAAGCTCACACTCGCGAGGCGTTGTGAGCTTGTAGATCGGCTATTTTCAATTTTTTTTGTCTCTTTCTTATATCTTTTGACAATTTGGCCAATGTTTTATACTAGTTTATTGATTACTTTTGTTGTTGCTTTGTTTTAGGTATTAAAAAGGTCTTAAAAGTCCTTAAATATGTCACTTGACTGTCATCTGGGGACCCCCCAAAATCATGTGGGGACTCCCCTGGGGGTCCCGACCCACAGGTTGAGAACCACTGCACTATAGGATGTCAGGTGAACAATGACCTGTCATCTATCTACATAATGACATGATTGGTAACTAATGCTCTTTATCTTAGAAAACAAAGAACTGTTTTTATATCATGAATTATTACAGCATGCTAACTTTACAGGAAGAGGAAGGTTTCTATTAGCTTGGATTCCCCAGCGATGATGTCACTGGTAGGCGGGTTTCTGAACTGTCCACAGTCCTCCTGTCCACAGTCCTTAACTGAATTAAGTAATTAATGATTATAGTGTTCAGAGTGAATATGATATTTTACTGTATATACAGTAAAGTGTATAAGTATATATAAAGTACTTCAAGTACAGTGGTTATTGTCCACCACTGGTTATTGGTGTTAAAAAGTTACATTCAATGTCATTATGAAACGCAAACAGCTCATTCAGCGCCATCTGCTGGTGTAAAAATATGCTTGAACAGCATTGTCACTTAATTATTCAAGTAATGTATTACTTTATATAATTTTTATGAGTTAAATAACAGTATCTGAAAGTAATGCATTACTTAATAGACGTTAAATAACAGTATCTGAAAGTAACGCATTACTTTATATAAGTAAAATGTTACTTTATTGAAGTGCATGAGTAATGAGCTCATGCCAGACCCCTGAACAGTGTTTGTTAAGTTTGCTGCGGGTTGGACCATCGGTGCGTGAGCACCTGTCCCCCCTTGGGGCCCTTGAAGTGGCCCCTGGGGACCACATGTGACCCCTGGTGTGATTATTGTCACGGAAGAAGAACCCTGAACAGAGTTTGTGCCAAGTTTAGAACAGAGTTTGTTGTGTATCGGAGCAACGGTGTGTCTAACAAGACCGGATGTTACGTTAGTGTCGTCCACTCACTGTCCACCGATTAGGCAATTATAAAGTAGAAAATGGAAAACTGGAAATACTCGTACTTGTAAAGTACCTCAGCGTTGTACCTAAGTAAATGTACTCAGTTACTCTCCACCACTGGTGACTTTGTATTACGCATTTGTTTTCTATATTTAGTCTGATAGATAGAGCACTTATCCTGACTTTAGTTGATGTTGTTTACTCTCCCTGCACTTTGAAACTGTGTGCGCACGTATATGCGCATGTGCGTGTGTGTGTGTGTGTGTGCGTGCGTGCGTGTGCGTGCGTGCGTGCGCGTGCGTGCGTGCGTGCGTGCGTGCGCGTGCGTGCGTGCGTGCGTGCGTGCGCGCGTGTGCGCGTGTGCGTGTGTGCGTGCTTTTATCTGTGAATGACAGAAGAACGGACAGAGAGTCGAGGTCATTGAGCAGCTTAATGGACTTCAAAGAACACAGAAACCATTTAGGAAGATGTGATGACGTCTGAACGTCACTGGAGTCACAGCTCTGGAACCTTTGAGACACAATGTTTTATTATTTGATTTATATTAGTGCTGTCAAACGATTTAAAAAAAATTAATCTCCATTAATTGCATGCTTTGTCATAGTTAATTGCACGATTAATCGCAAATAAGTCATCAGTTTTTTATCTGTTCTAATGTGGCTCAGAGGTATGTCTTTCAAGTATTGTATACCCCCATTAACATGGGAGTGGAGAAATATGCTTGCTATATGCAAAATTATGTTTATTTATTATTGGAAATCAATTAAAAAGCCAAAAGAAACCATCAAAATGTGGTAGTGCAGTAGAATAAGCTGCAGCAGATGGGTTTAATGATCTGCTAAATGTACTTAGTCATATGAGTACTGTAGTGTCCAGCTTTATGCTTTATAAAGGTTCTCTCAAATATATATATATGTTTTACATTAACACTAAATGATGGACCTCATACAGGATTCTACGAAATAAAACAAACCTAAATTGAGCACAGGATATTGTAGCCTCTGTTATTTCAATCTACTAGTAGCATCTTAGCTCCCTATTGAAAGCAGCTGAAGAAATAAATGTGATGCCTAATGAGTTGTGGGGTGACAACAGTAAAGGTACTGTAACATCTACAATGACCATGGAAATCCACAACACATAACAGCAAAACATATCATAAAACTCATAAAACATAAAACTCACTGACATAGAAAGTGTCCTAAACTACAAATAGCCCAAATGGCTAAAATAAATAAATATGTGATTAATTGCGATTAATCGAGTTAACTTTGACCTAATTTGTATATTTGTTTGGACGGGACAGCGCATATTAATGAACAATACATACAAAATATTAAGTGTAAATACACCGTATTTAGCACGACTGCTATAGTTCCATAGCTCCCATGCAGGAAACGAGCAACATTACAAAAGCATGAATAGAAAATAAAAGGTACAAAAGGAGAAGAAAACACAATAAAACAACTATAACAATACAAAATAGCCAATTTGTTTTTTTTACCTATAAAACACAATTATTAGTGCATGTGTCCCCTGGGTACCAGCCATATTAGTGCATGTGTCCCCTGGGTACCAGGGGACACATGCACCACCTCACACTAAGTTCAAACTTAGCCTAGTTACAGCTTAAACACATTCAATCCGGGAAAGTATCTCTGTCATTTTTAGATTTCTTTGGCTATTCAAAAATAGCAGATCTACAAGCTCATAGCGCGGCACCGAGTGCCGCGCTATGAGCTTGTAGATCTGCTATTTTTTGAAAAATCATGAAAATGAGTGCAAATCTTTGAATATATATTTAAAAAAATATATATATATATTTAAAGATTTGCACACATTTTAACATGAAAAACAAAAAATAGCCAAAGAAATCTAAAAACGACAGAGATACTTTCCCGGCTAATTGGGTTAAATGGCTTTTTAAACACCATTTAAGCTATAACTAGGCTACGTTTGAACTTAGGTGGTGCAACTGGCCCCAGACAACCGTCAGTGTTCCAGCGTGTAGCTTGAAATGTCACTGATTTGTTCGGCAAAGAGATTTGATGTAGACAGGGGAAAAAAGCGGTCCAAGTACAGAGCCAACTCAGGTCCAGTTTACTATAAGTCTAGTGGTTATTGTAGTATGTATTATGTATGTAAGTCTAGTTGTTATAAGTCTAGTGGTTATTGTAGTATGTATTATGTATGTAAGTCTAGTTGTTATAAGTCTAGTGGTTATTGTAGTATGTATTATGTATGTAAGTCTAGTTGTTATAAGTCTAGTGGTTGTTGTAGTATGTATTATGTATGTAAGTCTAGTTGTTATAAGTCTAGTGGTTGTTGTAGTATGTATTATGTATGTAAGTCTAGTTGTTATTGTAGTATGTATTATGTATGTAAGTCTAGTTGTTATTGTAGTATGTATTATGTATGTAAGTCTAGTTGTTATAAGTCTAGTGGTTGTTGTAGTATGTATTATGTATGTAAGTCTAGTGGTTATTGTAGTATGTATTATGTATATGAGCTGTTTGAACTTGAGCTAAGCGGTGACACGGAGGTGACACCCAGAGTCACAGGTTTGATTCCCGGCTTCAAACTAACTAACAAACTCAAATCACAGAGTGGATGTCCTTAGTCGTTGTCAATATTTCATACATATCAGTAATATTGTAGGACGATACGAAATCTTATCTTCCAATATTTTAGCCGTGGCCATTTTAAGATCTACTGTAAAAAATTGTGAACAAATGTTCAAAAATAGCGTAAATAAGATCGATTATATGCGCTATTTTTCTGATTACGGGTAAAGAACTAAAACTAACCAAAACTTCCACAGAATAAACAAACTAAACTAAACCAGCAAACCCCACTTTAACCTCACTTGTCCCTGGATTCTACCAGGAACAAGTGACTCAGACTGTTTTTTCTCTTCCTCAGTCATGGACCTAGCTGTGGATTTGAGCGGTGTCAGTTTACCTTGATGTGGATTATAGGCGGTCGCCACGCGCTGACATTTTTGCACCGACTTCCTTTTTTTGCATTGACTTAGTCTTACCTCAGACACTATGTGTAAATATGTTGATCATTTGTTTGTTTTCTTAGAATGATCCCTCTTCCCCTGCCCCCCCCACCCTTCTACTTCTTCTTTCTTTATATGGAAATAACAAAAACGATAGAACATTGCACAAAAATGAATCTCACCCACTTTCTTTTACTTCTGTAAACATGTGTGACAGTAAAGCTGATTCTGATTCTTTAAAAGATACTTGTGACTAAACCGAAGGTGGGAAAAAACGCCACGTGAAAATCTAATAAAAATCAAAAAGTAATGAAAACGTGAACGCTATCAGAGCCTATTATTGTCTTTCACACAGCGTGGGGGCAGAGGGTCTAACGGGATAATCCCGGTGTCACGGCCTCAGCGCCGGCTGAGCGGTGACACACAATGGAGCCGCGAAGGACAGGCGTAACCGCACACCCACGGTCGCTGGTTTGATTCCCGTGCTTCCTGCGTCTGACGACATGTCACCCGCGTGTTAATCCCTGCCCAATCCCACATGACATTTCACACTATAATGGACCCTCTGTGCGTGTGTGTGTGTGTGTGTGTGTGTGTGTGTGTGTGTGTGTGTGTGTGTGTGTTTGTGTGTGTGTGACTATACTCGTGAGGACCAGATGTCCCCACAAGTATAGAATAGAATGAAAATTAGACGTTGTGAGTATTATTACATAATCGTTTAATCACAATTATTGGAGATAATCGCAATTATTTTTGCATAATCGTCATAATCGTTTCCATGTTGAAAGATTTTTCACACATTTCCAAATGTAAAGAAGCAGAAATAGCAGATATACAAGGCGTGACGTTGTAAGCTTGTAGATCTGCTATTTCTGCAATTTTTTACATGTATAAAATTATTAAATATGTCAATAATAATACCGCGACCCGACTCCGGATAAGCGGTTGAAGATGGATGGAATAATATCTTTGTATGTTTAAGTTATTTGTCATATTCTGCCCTTGAATTTTTTCATTACGAAACCTAAAAGGCAAATGGAAATGTATTTTTTATTCATACGTTCCAATGTTCATCAACGCCAAACGCACAATTACATCGTTAATCACAGTTATTTGAGCGACAATGAATGTTCATCCTAAATGTAATATGTATGTAATGGTGACAGGCCTGGTTGTTGTGAGGAACCATGTTCCTGCAGGTCCTTCACAAGAGAAACGGTTGTTTTATGATAAATAAAGATTGTTTTTTAATAGGTTTACATTTATAGAATATTCAGGTTGGGTTTAGCGTTAGCATTAGGCTTTTATTTAGAGGCTCTAGTTTAGGTGGTTGGGATTTGACCTTTACCCTATTTTAAGCAAAGCTAATCATAAAAGCTATTTTATTCAGCTATTTGCATCTTCAATGTTATGTGCTCACAAGTAACATATATTGTGTGTGTTTCCGTTTAAGTGCGCCTGTGTGTGTTTGTGTGTGTGTGTGTGTGTGTGTGTGTGTGTGTGTGTGTGTGTGTGTGTGTGTGTGTGTGTGTGTGTGTGTGTGTGTGTGTGTGTGTGTGTGTGTGTGCGCGCGTGTGCGTGTGTGCGTGTGTGTGTGTGTGTGTGTGCATGTGTGTGCGTGTGTGTGTGTGTGTGTGTGTGTGTGTGTGTGTGTGTGTGCATGTGTGTGTGCGTGCGTGCGTGCGCGTGTCTCTTGCGTCACTCAGGTGTGTCACAGTCCTCTATAAAAGTCGGAGCCACAACCACTCAGCACACACACAAACATACACTCACACAAACAAACACTCACAACACTGACTGCAACACACACACAAACACACACACACACACACACACAGGTGGACGGACAGACGGACAGACAGAGAGACAGACAGAGGAGAGAAGGATCCAGGAGGAGGACAGGTATGAACTTAACAATTATTATACTTTTGTATTTTTCATTACTTTTAATATTTTCATTTCATTTTGACTTTGTTCTAACTATTAACCCATTAAGACCTGAAGCTGATTCTACAAATGCCTTCTTCTAAATCAGTCAGTTCTCGCACTTCAAAAATAGCCAACGCACAAAATCTAAAATGACACAGATGCTTTCCAGGTTTAATTTCAGTTTATTTTTAAGTAGTTTTTAAAGTGCATTTTCTGCCTTTTCTAATGCTCAGTTTAAATTTTCATCAACTAACTTTAAACATGTTTTTATTGGAATATGAATTGGTCAGGGCTGAGATAAAAAAATATTCTGAAAAAATATAATTCTAGGGCTTGTAGAAGTAGCCGATCTACAAGCCTGTACATCTGCATTGTTTTGCTATTTTATGCAATTCCTGAAAGAAAATGCATAATATTATATCATAGGTTATTACATTGATATATCATATGTATACACTGTAAAAGTGTTATTTAGTACAAGGTATAAGTGTAAGTGATATTCTATGTTATAGATAAGTGATCATTTCTAGTGT